>NC_056743.1:1034463925-1034706425 GCF_019279795.1 Protopterus annectens
CATCCCTGAAGGTTTATCTGCTCTGTTAAAGTTATGAATCAACAGAGGCAGATTATTTTTCTGAAAAAGCTCCGTAAAGTCTCAGTTCTTTTATAAGCAAAACATGGACTTTCTCCTAGGGTTGTACAAAGTTCTCAATATGTAGTAATAATGCCCCAGTTTTTACTAATGATAGACCTAATGGCATGCTTATTCCTGCTTATTGGTAAAGGATAGCTCAAGAAACAATCAATTTGTGAAGAAATCTTTAACTTGGGTTAAAACCTAAACCTCAAAATAGGTTTGAATTTAGTCTAGCAGGCCAGCAGTCATTTCAGAGGGAATACTTTCAACCAAAGCTTTAGGGTAGTTTCTATGCATGAACAGCTGTTGTAAAAAGGTGGACTTATTCACACAAGTGTCATCATCTCTAAAAATACTAGCAAGCCTAATAAACTGGCCATCCATCACATTCTTCTTCATGAAAAGAGGGTGTTGGCTCCTGTAGTCCAAAAAATTATTCCTGTAAATTTCTTTTCTGAAAACATTAGAGTACAAAACACCAGTCATACAATCATAAGAAATAATAGTATCCAAAAAAGAAACAGAAGATCCATAATCTGAAATAACAAAGGGCAAAAAAAACTGTCTGATAAAGACTGTACAAATAGGTCCAAATCTTGCTTGGTACCCACCCACACAAAAAATATATCATCAATATAATGATGATATAAAATAATATTTTGGAACTCTGGCAAAGTATGAGAATCTCCATTTACCATGTGCTTAACACCAAATTAAAATACGGAGGGGCCATCTTAGACCCCATAGCTACTCCCTTTATCTGCTGGCAAATTTTCCCATTGAAATGAAAAAAATTATTGCACAACACTGCAGAAATCAAATCACAAATCGTGGCCACTTTGGAGTGAGCAAATCCTTCATATTTGATGAGGAATAGCTGAATATTACCTAGACCCAATTGGTGAGGAATATTAGTGTACAAACAGACTATATCTAAAGTGACCAGCAGAAAGTTCAAAGCTGGAATATCAGCTAGAAACAGTTCACTAAGAAAGGCCAATGAATCTCTTAAATAAAATGGAATTGATTGCACTATAGGATTAAGCACAGAATCCACAAATTGAACTATATTTTCAGTTTTAGTTCTTCTAGTTGAAATAATATGTCTGAAAGGTGGATTTTGAGCATCCTTATGTATTTTTGGAATGCCAAATAATTTGCAGAGACTCGGTTTAGTGCAGTCATAAACAAATATTACAGTGACAAATAATGGTTTTGTTATAGTCTCTGTGATAAATAGTCTATGCCAGCAAACTGTTTATCTACAAATTTAATATCCACTTGTTTGTAGAATTCATTATCCACCAAAGCAGCTTCAGTCTTAGTGACATACTCTCCTTGCGCCATAAGGACAATATCCATGCCCTTGTCAGCCTTCATGATGCGTAACTGCTTATCCTGACACAGATTTCTTAATGCTCTAAACTCACTTGGGTCAAAGTTAAATGATTTCTCACAACTTTTTGTATTAGTAGGTCTCTTAAGTCCCGGTAACAGAATCTAAGAAAAGCTTGAAAAATATTGTGCATGGCTGGGTTAAACAGACTTTTGTTTTTAAGAGTGACTGTACTATGTGGGTTAGAATCAGTGTCTTCAGAGCTCAGCATTGCCATTGTCTAACAAAAGCTTCACGTTAAGTTTTCTAAGATATAATCTCAAATCTAACAGTAGGTTTGGAAGATTTGCCCTTTGAGAAGGAATACATGTAAAGCCTTTATTAAGAAGCTGTAAATGATCTGCAGAAAACTGTCCATTAAAATGAAAACTGCACAGTTCATTCGGGACAAGTTATGATGCACAGAAGCAGTGTTTAATTCTTTCTGCTGCTCCTGGTTCACATCAGCCTCCCTGTCACCTGAAATCTCCCTCTCCCTCTTCCTATCCTCCGCTCCTGTGAGCCTCATGTTGGCGTCTGTCCTCTGTGTCCTTGATTCCATAGATACGGGGATACAAAAGATTGTTGAATCTCTGAAAGATCTTGCACTAACTCTGGTACTGGGGTTGTGGCACTTGGGGGTTTGGTGTGAGGAGGATTAACTTGAATATGCTGATCCAGAGCAGTAGTGGCAGATGACTGAATAACCAGTGGTTGTTGTACATGAAAGGATTGTTGCCTCAACCCCCTATCACTACCTAGGCAGTAGGCTGCATTATTCTGATATTGTAACAGGTCTCTTTGCAGTTTATGCTGTTTTCTGTTTATAAGCATAGCTACATGGCATGTAATCCTAGGTGAAATACCATCATAAAATGCTGAAAGAGTGGTAAATCTGGGTGTTGAAGAATCACTTTATGCTGGTCTGTAATTTCACTTCTCATGTTATCCAGTCTCTCCTGATATTTTCTTATGAGAATTGTTAAAGCTTGCAGCCCAGCTTCATTATACACATCTGTGGGCACGCTATATATATGGACGAGTCAATGGTGGTATTGTTAGGATATTTGCAACATCTAAGTCCTTGAGGCACAATTTTGTAATGTACATGTGCATTAAGATATATATATATATATATATATATATATATATATTTTTTATATATATATATATATATATATATATATTTAGCAGGATATTGTAATTACTGTGCATGCCCATAGGTCCTTATTACAGCTGACAGCCAGACATTTTAGTTGTAAAATCTAAAATGAACATTTTGCCAGCCAATTGGTGCCAGTCTCCCACTTCTGTACAAACTCACAAGCTGTTAAAGATGAACCAACAGGACATCAAGAAGGTATTCTATATCTTATCTTTCCATCCATTTCCACCTCATTTAAATTAAAGATGTTATATAAACTAATAGAATATAGTCACATACCTCCCCATCTGACTAAGTGATTTCGTTCAAGAGTAATTAGATAATAAATAAAAGTGTATTATGTTTCCATGCAGACCAATCTAGCTGGGTAGCAGAATGACAGTTAGGGAGATCATATATGCATAGAGATATTCTCATAATATTTCACAGAAAATAGGGATACTAAAATTAAGGAATTGCGAGCTGAGCTGTGCCTGGCTGTTTCATTTTGATGTTACCTATTACTATACAAACATTCATTCTGCATTCTTGTTCTACTATTACACAAGATAAAAGATAGCTGTGTTTCAAAACAAATGTCTTCCCTCTAATATATCTTCTCCTCAATACAACATTGGGTAAATACATGCACACAATAATAAATTAGAGAACTAGAAACTAAGGCAATCAGGGAGTAATCCTAGAAGAAATACAGCCAAAAGTACTTTGGTCAAGATGTGTTTTCTAATAAAATTCAAGCAGTTTGAAAAGCTGTATTTCTCTGCAGTGAATAGTAGGATGGATTCTGTTTTTACTAGGAGCTTGCCATAATGTGCAGCCCAGTGACTGTGTGAAATTTCAGCTGCAAGCCAACAACAAATGATAAAACGTTTCTAGGTCAAGTCCTAATATATTATACTTTACATGTCACAACATCACAGTTTGATAAACCATTCACTCACCTAGTAATCTTGAATCACAAGAATATCTCTCCAGAATTAGTTGAATTCATATGTTAGCATCAGAATAAAAACTAAACTAAATTTAAATAAGATTATAACAGTGATGGGTGCTGCCATTTGGAAGGATTTGTATATGGTGTATGCTGTTACAAAATATGTCAGGTGATCTTACTAATAGATGTGTGCATATTTCAAAACTACATAAAACTAGAAGATCTTTAAACATAAGAACAGTATATTTTAATGTTAGGAAGTAAATCCCTGTTACTGTTAAATTTAAACAAATGCTACACCATTAAAAACCAAACCAAAGATCATTAAACTAAAAGAAAGCTGTAAATAATGAAGTAATAAAATATAATAATAATCAAATCAAAAGTAAGTGCAGCTGTCATTCTATCAGTAATAAAATATAATAATAACCAAATCAAAAGTAAGTACAGCTGTCATTCTATCAAAAACAACAGCTTAAGGAGAACACAACAGACTGTAACAGATTATAAAGTAACTTTCTTTGTATTACATAGCACGATCTATAAACAGCTATTGCTAAAATTATAATGTAAAATGATGAAGTGTTATGTTAAGCACACCAAATGGGTAAACAATTAATGCATTTGTCTCTTAATTGTTTTTTTTTACTACTGGATCCTTTAAATTTCCAGGGAGACTTGTCTGTTGTCTTTTGAGACTGAAGAATGAAGGATTTATTATTCTGTAGAAAGGTCACTACATCTTCTACTGTGTTAAACAACTTTGGAACATCAAGCAGCAATATTTAAGTCTTGCAGGGAGATATACATTGGTATTACTTATGCATAGTGACCTTTGACAGTAAAAGCAGGACAATGTGTGTTCCAGCTTACATTTGTTTTTTTTTACTTGTGGAAAGTAAACAAAATAAAGTCACACTGTGATGCTCACTGCCCACAAGGGCCTAACACTGTGCAGTGAAGATGCAAATTAAGTTAAAACAGTAATAAGAAATATTTTTTCTTACCTTTCCCTCTACTCAGTTCTGTTATTTCCTTGGCGACCTATATTAAAAAAAAAAAGAAATAAGAGTCTTGAACGGAGTACAAAACTTGGAAAAAAGAAATGGTAATACAATGCACCTAAAATCCACCTTTAATTAACAATGATGACAGTTCCTCTTAAGCTATGAGTGACTCCCGGAGACTTTTTTAAAGCAATTACCACAGCAACCTAATACATGATAAAGTGTCTTAGCCACAACAGAGGGTGATGGAAGTGTTGCTTGTCCACGTGGGGGGGGGGTCGAGTCAGTGAAGAGCCAGAGAGTGTGTGTGTGTGTGTGTGTGTGTGTGTGTGTGTGTGTGTGTGTGTGTGTGTATTTTCATGTATGTAAATTCATTTATATGTGTGTGCATGCATGTGAGTCCATAATGTAGCCTTCAACAGAGGATGCAAACTTGTGAAAACGCTTGCAGGTAAGCATACCAATAATAACTTCTACCTTAAATGCAAAATGGAGAGGTTTAGTTCAGGATGAGGGTTGGATATCAAGCAAAGGTACATTGGAATATGTTTTGAAGGATAACTAGAAAGTTTGAATTTGTGGAGGAAGAGATAATACTTAACCTAGACTAGCAGGAAGGAATTTTTTAAATAAGTGTGATTCTGCAGAACATATGACAAAATATATAAATGAATAAAACTATTAAAAAGAAATGTAAAGTGATGGTATAACAGCAGTAATCAATGCTGCCAGAGTACCTTACCTATGATTTTAGTATACTTTCAGCACTTCTTCATTATGGCGTAATGTTGCATACATGCGTAAATACTGCACTACCCACAGTGTGGATTATTGCTTAATTAACTAGTAATGTGCCATGCAAGATACACCTACTATAACGTAATGCATTCCTCTGTATCATTATTTTACTGTATCAGAATGTGCCCGTTTTATGCCACTTATAAATAATAAAGTTTTCAAAACTGGGTCTATGTGAGCCAATACTGTAGCATTAGGAATGCAGTGCTGTTCTCCATGTTTGAAAAAAATATCTAAAAAACATTATTTCTAAGCAAACATAATCACACTTCTTTCAGATTTAGTTTCCTTTGCTATCTGAATGGGCAGGCAAAATAAAAAATTCAGAAATGCTTTCAGCTGTGGCAAAATGTGAGATGCTGATATGCACTACAGCATATGTAGTATATACCTGTATGCACAGAATGCTTGGCTCACAAAAGAAACTGCAATCTTCAACCTCTCAGAAAGAAAAAATACTGAAATACAATAATATCTGTCTCCAGGTTTAAACGAAGAAATGAACAGGAACATGTAAAATCAATCAAAAGCATAGAATGCTGATGGAAGCTATAAATATAAAGCTTTGAAGGAATTTCTTTGTGAATAATTGGACACTTTGATTGCTTTGAGGAGAAGAGTAGAAGCTTTAGAAAAAGGTAATTTACTATGCAAAATTACCCACCAACCTTCACACGAAAGTTTTCTGTTCTTTGGTTTGTACAGGAATGTAGTAATACTAGAATGTGTATACACTGAATTAATCCTGGAACAGCTACAGTTGCAAGTGTGTATTTAATTCTTAGCAATATAGTTTCTATTTCAGAATCTAGTTATATTTTTTTTACCTTCACAGTACCTTGTGCATGCATTCAATTTCTTCATTTACAACTCATGTCAAACATCTAATTTTGTTTTATTGTTGTAGCTTGCTTCCAACATAATCTCAGACTTAACATTGACAAGAGATGTTGTCTTTTTGAGGTCATGAACAAACAGGAATTAGCTATTCAAAAACAAGCATGCTGATTGGACAGCCCAACCAGTGTGTCCATTGTAAATCAAGCATTTGGCAATAGAAAAAAGTCCAACTTCTGAAGTGCCATTGAGCAGTTAGGCTTTCTATTGACATATGCTAGGGAGACACCAAAATATAAGAAAAATCACGTATATTCTCCAAAAATAAATAAACATACCTGATTTTCCTTGTATTTCCCTGCTGCTTCTTGTAAAATCCTGACTTTTGAATGTTACAAAAAAAAAAAAAAATCAGTGGAGATTTTCTCCATCGCGTCTCCTGCAGTGCACTGATGTGCTATTCAAGAGTGGGAATGCAAGTCTGATATCCATTTGTAGCACATCAGTAAACAAGGAAGAAAGCAGAAAAAGACTGACGTGCTGGTATACAGAGACATGGTGTCATTGTAGAAAAGCAATAACCCTTTCCTGTTTGTGGGTGTATCAAAATTTACCCACGGCTGGGTTTGTTTAATCATTTGGGCTTTGCCTTCATGATAAAGCCACACCAACCGTGGGTAAATCCAGATATACCCACTCACAGTCATGAATTATTGCTTAAATACTTCTGTCTTTGCTAGGAAATGCCTTTAGTTTAATATTAATTAATAAATAATTGTGTCACATATCCCTTTTAACTTTGAAATTTCTCATTACTCCACCCAATTCAAACTGTGATAATTATAAACAGTCATGAACACTGAGGTTCAGTGGTATGATCAATGCCTCATAATTCAGGGTTTGGGGTTTGGTTCTCCTTTCTAGGTACTGTGTGTGTGGAGCCTGCATGTTTGCTTATGTCTGAATGTGTTTTCTGTGGGTACTTCAGTTTCCTTCTAAAAATATATTAGTTACACTAACTTGTTAATCCATATCGTGCAATGCCAGAGGGTTAACAGACAGCCGACTCCACTTTGGATTTTTCAGTGATTTTTCTGCCCTTAAGGTGGAATTTCAAGCGCATAAAAAGTTAGAAATGCTTTTTTTTATGTTTCGACATATGACATTGGTTCATAGATTCATAGGTTCATAGGTTGGTACTAAGCTATCAGCCCTAGGGCCTAGAAGTGTAGCCATAACAATTGCCTAGCTATTTCTTCCCGCAATATTTACTTCCCTGGACCCCAGTCTAGCAGGGCGACTGACGTGATCCCCGGGGTGAATTTCCATTGTTCTGAATAAAGTCTTTATTGAGTTTATCTATGAACCATTGCAGCACACTTTTTGGCTCACCTTTCATTGAAAATTAAACATTGAAAATTGAAAATGGAAAAAAAACATTGAAACATAAAAAAACTATATTTGCAGGGAGACAACTCACTCCTGCATCTCACATGTGAATGGATCTCTGACCCACACCCTCTCTAAATGAAATACACCAACTCTATGGTCAGACCACAGTGGAGAAAAGGGAAAAAACACACCAGTGGATTTCACAAAACAGTACATTGCTTAGAAATATACTGCAGATTTAAATTTTAGAACTCAAGCACCAATGCAATGATCATCTGTAACTATACCTAATTCTGTCATATTTCTATATGAATTACAGGAGTTGAAATTTTTGAAAAAATTCTCTTTTATTTGGTATATACTTTTATGACATGAAGGCTGATATCAGGGAACTATGATTAACCACGTTTGCTGGTGGTTGCAAATTATGTGTGAGCACCACTACTACTTACAATATATATAACATTCCACTTAAGTCTGAAACTATCATCGAGGAATTGGGTACTTATATTGTGATCAGACTCTACTTTCACTACCACTTTGTGGTAGTTAGAAAATCCTTCTAGCTTGCAACATTTAGTGGTCATGGTATCACATCAAGGTCCAAAGAATTTATAATCCTCTTTATTTATCCATTATTAGGGACAGCATTGAATATAATGCCGTGTTCAGGATATATCATATATATAAACTGACTCAAAACACCTCAATGTTTCCTTAGTAACAGAATCTCAGGTCTCAATACTCTTAGCTAGTTGGATAGTCTAAAAGCCCTGACCCAATACTTAGTGTTGTATTGCCTTCTGAGGAGTGATATCCAATTCGCTTAGCCTTTATGTGTTATGAATGACCCATCACTCTTTGAAGTCCATCTAAATAGAACCAGTGTAAAGCAAACCCCTGCCCTACAGACCAAAAAGCTATACAACTATATCAGGAATACCAGATGGCATGACAAATGTTTAATCCAACATGTCTCCTTTTTCGTAGAACTCTTTGCCCGTTACATATCAAAGAGAGTGCTTCCCTAGTACTTTTAAAAACTGTCTGAATGACTGGATGGGTGAGAAAGGGTATGCAGGGAAAATCTACTTTATGGGGGACACTGTTCATCTTTCATCAGTACTGCGCAATGTGGCTGAGCTTCATAATAGACTCCTTGGCCATTAGATTAGTAAGAATCTATCAGCTTCTGAAATGATGTTGGGTATCATAGCCATAACTCTTTGGACAGACCTGAACTAGTGATTTAACTCTGCCATCAAATGTAGATAAAAATACATTTTATTCTTAAACTGAAAACTTAACTTTGATCTTAGGTGGTTCTTCCATCTGCAAACATGGGATAGTAGATTAGAATTTAATATAGTTATCAATAAATTTTTGTCCGTAGTATTTCCACAGTCTTCCCCTTTGTAAGGTAGCATTGATTACATACCTTGCCTTGATAAATCTTGCAACATTTCAAGCACTGTTTTGGTAGGGATAATACAATGCAGAATGTAACAATACAGTATGGTAGACAGTTGTAAGGAAAGGAGAGTTAATCCTTGTCTGCAAAGTGGTGTGACTGACATTTACCAAAATATATATTTAAAAAGATTATTGCAGATGGAGTATGTCATCTATACAAACTGTTAGAGACATTGCAAGTCTACCTACTACACTCCATTCATCCAGTTATACTGGTAGTTGCCTCACTTGTTCTTTCATGCATATGAAAAAAAATCCCAGGCATGGATGCAGTGTTTCCTTCCTCCAGAGTTTGACCAAGAAAAGGATGCTGATTTCTGATAGAAGAGAATGCCCTCCTTTTGTGGCACTACAACAAAAGTAATCCCATTGCAGTATTACATTGATGCTGGAAGCAATTTCTAGCACATTACTAAGAAAGATATTAATGTGATTTTGTATTTACACAAACACACACACATACACACAAACACACATGCACACGCACACACATGCACACAAATGCACACGCACACACACACACACACACACACACACACACACACACACACACACACGCACACGCACACACACATGCACACAAATGCACACGCACACACACACATGCACACACACATACACACACACACACACACACACACACACACACACACACGCACACGCACACAAATGCACATGCACACACACGCACACACACATGCACACACACACACACACACACACACACACACACACACACGCACACACACACGCACACACACACACACACCTCTGTGCTTACTGGCCACATCAGAAGTTACTTCACCTGTTCATTCTGAAAGAGTTCAGACAGTCTAATACCTGCATATATAGCAGTATAGTCAGATACACAGGGCTCATTTGGACTTGTGAATGATTCTGCATCGTCATTGTGCTGAAGTATAGGGCATTTTGTCAAAAACATTTTATTTATCCCATAGAAATAGTATACTAGCTTTAAGAATGGAGTTCACTCAGGTGAAATTAATGTACAGTTGCTTTGCATGTAATGTGGCAAGCACAGAGGTGAATACTACCCATATACAAATGTGAAGAATTGCTCTACCAGCTTTTATGGGAAAGCTTGTGGCAAACATAATTTATTTGCATAGGTTCTTTGACCGCTTCCAGAGGAATGGAAGAAACAGCAAATTGGAAATGCTCAGACATTTTGCAGCATTTCATAGAACTCATTAAATTTTTATTACATCTTGCAAAATTCTATTTTTGCGTAATCTGGATAGCATAAATATTTCATGAGTTTCCTTTCACAGCAGGTGAAAAAAGTGGAATATGCATATACTCTGAAGAATAACATTTCTGTAAAGTCATAGCTTGTTTTCAGTCCTATAAATATAAAGAATCATTCTGCAGTCCGGTAGTTTTGTAGAATTTCCTTTTGCAGATAAGCATGAATAAACAGACTGCACTATTAATACTGTAAACAAGCAGGATGATTTGAAGCTTTTGAAGTGTGTTTTTGGAACACTGGAGAAGTAGAATTCTTAGTTTTATGCCAACTATGTTAAAGTAAGTGCAGTCCAATAGTTCTGTGTATTTCCTTTTGTAGATTAACAGGAACAAAGGGACTGCACATTTATTCATCAGTAAGGCCACAATGTTTTGAAGATAGTAAAGTGTAATTTGGCATACTGCAAATGCAGATTTTTCCTTTTATGCCACATGTTAAAATGAATGAATTTTTATACCGGATTAAATCCAGCTGGACTCATAAATAGGGTAGGAACAGAGAAATAGCATTAACATAAGGTCCTATTTATGTAGGGCTTATCCCTGTTGAAGTATATCAACATCCTGCTAGTACGTAAGGGAACATTAATTTTATTACAATAAACACAAGTATAAAATGAACCGAAAACTATATAAAAACATACAAATACAATTTGAAAAAACAAGAAGCAAAAATCCACACCAAACAGAAAAGGATAAAAGAGCATGTCTATCATATTAAAAAGGGTACTATTTTTAATGCCCTAGCCAAACATGTCAGTAGAACAGGTAACAATCACATTTTTAAATTTCAGGTTCTTTCCATAACATCTGAGAATATCAGAGGGGGTGATGTTAGATTAAGAACTGAGGAGATAGAGGCTAGATGGATTGTTATGCTAAGGGCCAATTTTGGACATGGGTTAAATGAAAGTCTACCTATCAGACCAGTTCTTTTAAAAAGGGGTCTGAAGAGATGAGATGTTTTTATTATTATTTTTATTTTATGTATCTTACAATATTTTTGTGAACATACATATGTATTTATATTTCATATTATACACTTTATGTATAGTGATATGCTTTTTAACAAGTGTTTTTATATGTGTGTCTTTTTAAATACTATACTGCATGCTATGTGATGTCAATATAATTTACTATATAAGGTGTGGTTATTATCTGATTGAGTAGACCTGATGAAGCATTGGTGAAAGCGCTTGTGTCTCTTTGTAATAAACCAGTACTGCTACAGAAGAATTTTTCATTGCTTTTTTACCTTTTTCTTTGAACTGGAGCCATACCTCAGTCGGTGTTTTTGGATACAAATAAAATTGTCTGAGCTGTGCTGGAGAATATGGAGCAATACAATTTCTGCAGAACAGACTGATTATATGTAATTTCAAACAAGAAAAAAAGCAAGAGCTCAGTGGTCCACAATTCAAACTGCAGATAATAATAAAAAAACGTGTTTTGTTTCAGAAAAACATTAAAATAGCATATCAGAAATGACAGAAGTAAAAACAGAATCATAAAGATTTAGGGTGGTATTAATAGTTGCTACATGAATGCACAAGTCAATCTGCATTATTTACAAATGCATGATTCATAGAGCCCATTTATACTAATGTGTGATGGCTGCAAATAAACTTATGCAAATTAGCAAATAATGAGATGTAAATGCGAAATCCTCATATGCTAATAAGTTCTTCTCCCATCTGCTTGTTATTCATAGTTATAATTCGATGCATGTCTGTGCCACCCAGAACACCACTAGAAGGACTATATGTAGGCCAGTTATGAGTTATGAGGAATCACACCTTTTCTGTCTACTTTGCAATTGCAAAAGATACTCTCCCTTACTTGTAGCATAGCTATTTCCTAGTGTGAGGTACTTGTCTTGGCCGAATAAGCCACTCACCAACCAGGAAGGCAGAGACATGTGCAGAGAATAACACATCATAATTGTGATAATCACAAGATAACTTGACAGATTTAGAGTGGACAGGGATATTGTAAGGGCCTTAGTAAGTATGGCTGCAACTGGGTACTAGGAGGATGTGTAAAATTTCTATCCTTGTGGCTACTAAAGTATGTATAACCCTCAGTATATTTGCACTGGGAAATTGAGGCAGACTAGGAATATGTAGAGTATCTTACAGGCTTCTGCCTTGAGGATACTTCAACAGTTCCTAGATGTACTGTTGCCATGTGCAGATCAGTACATCTATTTCCTGGTGTCACCTCAGGACCGAGCCTAAGCTATGTATGCCTTTTATGGGCTGGCACATTTCTCTAAGGTTCTCAGTGCGAAAAATTGCATACATGTTCCAGTTAGGGTCCCATTTGGTCCAATAGGAGAGCATTACCTCAATAAGAAGGGCTACCATTCTCTCAACTGCCAGGTAGTATGTGATACATAGGGGTATATCAGCAGTGTATCTGCCCAGCTTCCTGGCACATGACTTCCATATCTGGCACACTAAATCACTCTAACTCCTCTTCTTGCATGGTAGGATGCCCACTGGTCATCTGACTGTTAAGTGTAAATTTTTGTACTGCTATGGGCAATTGCATTTTGCCCTACCTTTGTTCTTGCAAGCCCTACTATGCCCTCTTCTTGCACAGTCTTAATATGTGACTCCTTCTGCCAGCAATATTTATATCCATAACCACTTGGTACCAGGCCTTTGTACTCTCAGCTTGTTTGTGCCCCTCTTTTCCAGAAAGGCATTTGCCATATGTCCTAATTGCTGCCATGATGATGTCGTTCTAATGGTTAAAATTGTCCTTTCTCTGGATCTCTACTACTACTACAGCATTCATTTACCTAAAATAACATGCCAAGGTCATATACTGAAACGTTTGATCCAATCATCAGCCAATCAACACAGCAATGAAAGCATGTTTGCTTTCAACACAAATAAACCAAAGATCTGACTACAGAAACATGTATGGTGCCACAAAACCCATATTCAATTCAGCAAATTAAAGTTGTGTTGTAGTAAACTGTACACCATCATTAACAAATTCATAATAGTTTTACAAGCAATGAACATTAAACTATTATCATATGCCATTGTTAACAGACATGTATCTTTCCACTACCACTTTCCTGTATTTATGCTATTTTTCATTCATGAGTGACAGTCAGAAACCCCAAGTAAAGTAGCATGTGTCTGACATAACAATGCATTGTTAAAAATGTATTGCATCAGACTTCAGTAGCCTTTTCAGAATAATCAATAAATGCCACAAAAACAGTTTCCAAAATATCTTTCACATTAACATTATGACTACTTCAATACACATTTCCAGTGATGCTTTCATGAACTCCCATTTATAAATGACACTCATGTTTTCAGTATTTACATGAATCATATGCATCTGTAACTCATATCAGAAAAAGATACAATTCTCCAAGTAAACACCTAACATCAGTACAAACTGCCTCCCAATAATTTCCAATATTTATACATTTTTGTTCTTACTTGATTAAGTTTACAGTGTCCTAAACCATTTACAGCCTGTCTTAAGTGATTACAATTTAGTATGGTGATCTTAAATTAATTTGCATAAATGCAAATTAATTTACATGTAGTTTTGCAAATTAGGCTTTGTTATGCTTATCTCTATAAAGTGAAGTAATAAGTGAGCATGTAAGTCAATAAATCCATGTAACTAAATCTCAGGGAGTTCAAACAAGCTGTACATAGCGATAGTTTGCCAAGTTGTTCTCATGAATGGACAGAAGAAGCCTAATGAATATTAAATGTCCCTATGATTACAACAGAGAAAATGAATTCAGATAAAGTTGAGTCTGCATAATCTTGATGCATAATCCATGCCCATCTTGCACATTGTGACACACTTCATCACCTCAAATCAATCAATGGTTTATATCATCTGATAATGACATATACATGAAGACTGAAAAGGGCATGCTTAAAGAAATTATTAATGCATGACCTTCATGTTTATTTTTCAAATAAAGATAAAATTACAGCACAGAAGCAGAAAGAGATATAAGCAACTTAAAAATTAATTTCATAACTGAATTGTATTTACCATGGAAAGCAAATGTAAAGGTATTCTTTTAAAAAATATATCTATGTGACAAAGTAGTTTGTCCCCGTCCCCTTCAATAACCACATCACACCGAATGACGTTTGGAGAACTTTATTAAACTTCCATAAACAACTTTGTTAACCAATATTTATTAAATTACCAAAAACCACAACACAAATGAAATAAACTAAATTTACACAAAAAGGACTGATACCAGGAGCCAGCAGGAATAAATAGATGAATATGTATACAGTTATTCCAAAACAAAGAGAATCATTGATGTCAGAGCCCACACTTCTTTATTGCAACACAATAAATGTAAGCGCTTTTGTCTCTGTCAGTTCAGAAACTTTATCAAGATACAGAAAGAAACAGGAAACACCCCATTTATAACCCTGACCCAATTAACACCTTAATAAATCATCACACAATTAATTTCCTTCACCTTCAACCTACAAGACTTTTTTTAAAACTTCCCTAAAACAAAAATATATTATAATAAATAAATGTGGTCTCTGACATCAAGGATTCTGTTCATCTATTTATTCCTGCTGGTTCCTGGTTTTAGTCATTTTTGTGTGAATTTATTAAATTACAACTGAAGCATCATATAGCTGATTTTAATCACAGCATAAACATCCATGTGATGTTAATCAGGACAGAGTGACCTTGCTCTTCCTGACCAGTACACAGCGTCCATACCTCCACTCGCTTACTTTACTTATGAAGCAGTATCCCACCACTCACTTCATTTATCACATATTGATTAAACATCCAACCAATAAGCAGTGTCCGTATCTCTGCTCACTTAACTTATGTTTGAAGCAGCTTCTAACTGCTCACCTTCCTTTCCAAACTCATTGAAATAACCATCCACCACCAGAGGGGTTACAGAAGAGGGTTAGCTTGTCTCTCTTCTCAGACTACCAGCCTGACCACGCTGTTCCCCCTCCCTTCTACCAAAATTTTAAGCAACCTAACTACCCATAAAAAAGGGAGGGGTCAACCAAACATCATTCGGTGTAAGCCATCCTCTCTAAACCAAATTGGATACCTGTTATCACCCTCAAAACTCTGACATATAAATAGTGAAACCTCAACTTGACTAACGGAGAAATTAATCTAATGATCCCTCCCCACTACTAAATTAACCATAACTTTGTATAACTTCTGCATACTAACTTCTCACTTAATCTAACTACCAGTATTAACATTGTAACAAGTCCCAAGTCTTTACCTGCTAAAGGCAAAACCAAAACATTAAACTCAATGCCACGCAAACCATGCAAGGGCAACTGTCTACCATCATTTATTTATTTTATTTATTTATTTATTTATTTTACATTTGTTGACCGGGTTAGTCCAACTGGATACATATCCGTTTTCAGTGGAGGCCCGGGGAGAAAAGCTCCAAAGAACAGAGGTACATGAGTACATATACTGACAAAACAATAGTAAGTTAGTAAGTTAACATAACATAAGAAGGCACATTAAAACAATAAGTAATACAAAAAATATAATCCTCGATAAAAATAGAAGTTAGTGAGATGGATTGTCATGGCTGCAGGGTGAACCCTTTAGGATTTGGGTTGTGTGGAGGCTTGGCTAGCTGTGTAGGTCAAGGGGATCGCTATTAGTCGGGATTAGAGCATGGGCAATTATTGGGTTTTTAGTAAAGTCGGAGGTGGGTTTTAAATTGGTGCAGAGTGGTCATTAGTCTTAGGTTGCTTGGGAGGGCATTCCAAGTTTTGCCAATGGAATTGGCATAAAGAGCTTCCTGTTGTTAGGTTTGATGGTCAATACTTGAATACTTTTGGATGACCTGAGGGACGAAAGATTAGAATAGGGGGTAAGAATGTTATTCAGTGAGGGAGTTTTATCGGGATGTTTAATGATTTTGAATGCCTCAGTAAGTTGGTTGAGTTTAAGAATATTGGGCAGTTCTAGCCATCCCAGTGTTCTTAGATTTAGGCAGTGGTGGAGGGCATTCCTGTGATAAATCTAGCTATGTGGTGATAGGCAGTGGATAGTTTATTAAGCTCTTTTTTGTGAAGGAAGGAGAATATGGGGGAGGCATAGAGGAGGGTGGAGAGGAGATGAGTTCAGGCGATGGTTAGTTTGGTGTGTGGGGTTAAGAATTTCTTAATTCTGTACATGGACCCAAGTTTCTTGTTGAGTGATTTAATGGTCAGGTTCACATGCATATCAAATCTAAGTTTGTGGTCTATTGTCACCCCGAGTAGTTTGGTGTGGGTGACTGGAAAGATTTTGGTACCATTGTTAGCGGACACAACGAAGGTTGGGATGTGGGTGTTGGGGATTCTAGACCGTGAGTAGTTGTTGGAGTAGGGAAGAATAGAAGCAATTTGGTTTTGGTTGGATTAAGTAGGAGTTTTAAGTCTGAGAACCATTTTACTAAAGAAAAGCAGTTTTGGGTAGTAGCTTGGAGTTTGGTGAGAGAGTCATCAGAAGAGATTAGGGTGGAGTCATCCGCATATTGAATGCAGGTGGCTTTGGGAAGGACAGAGTGTAAACCATTAATGAAGAGGGAGAAAAGAAGGGGACTGAGAATCGATCCTTGGGGGACACCGATATTGGTGGGGAGTAGGTCTGAAATCCTGTTTTGCCACTGTACCACCTGTTTTCTACCAGAGAGGTAGAACCAACTTATAGTGGATTTGCTAAGATTAAATGTTTCCAGTGTGTGGTTGACCATATCAAGGCTTCGATAGGTCTAGAAAAGAGGATATTAATTTGTTATTCCGGTTGAGGTTGATTGAATCAACAAAGGAGAGGAGAGCAGTGGTAGTGCTATGATGTGGGTGAAAGCTGTGTTGGGAGTTAGATAGGAGATTATTTTGGATAAGGTGGGTAATAAGTTGTTTGTGGATGCACCATAATTTTGGATAAGGGGGACAATATTGCAATAGGTCTATAATTGGATGTGTCAGTAGAGGATCCTCCTTTGTGGAGAGGAATGATATAGGAGATTTTCCAGATTGAGGAGGCGGGGAGATAGCCGATTAATAAGGATGGATACCGGTAGGCTATGGAAGTAGGTCAGCCGCTAGGTAGTGGGTTTAAGTTTTTTCAGGAGGAATGTAGAAGGTGGAGGTGGGTTCTAAGTTGAAGGCAGGTTGATTTGGATCATTGGTTGAGATGGTCTCAGTAAAAAGAATTAAAAGAGTTAGCTATCTCACTTGGATCTTTATCCATGAGTGTTTAAGATTTGCCTGGATGGAGGAGGTGGTTGAAACCAGCCCAGAATTTTAGGTTGTTTTGATGCTTGTCTTGGAGGTGACAGAAATATTGTTTTTATCGACATAACGGCTGCTTTAGTTGAGTTTCTAAAGCTGGGAAATTTGATGCGTCCAGAGGGGTTTTGTGGTTCTCCATTTGTTCCAGGCCTGGTCTCTGAGTTTAACTTTATTTTTGTGTCTTGGGTTAGCCAAGGTGTATATTCCTTAGTTTTCTAATGATGCTTAGGAGAGCGTGAGAGTCAAGTATTTTGAGGAAGGTATCATTAAAGTGTGACACACTCTCTTCTAAGGGTAGGGTATTTAGGATGGACCAGTTGCATGCCTTAAGGTCAGCAAGGAATTGTTCAGGGATGAAATTCTTGCTGTTCCTAACAAGTCTGGTTGGGGGGGGGTGAGTATTTGGACATTTGTGTTTTATTATAAAGGTAATAAGGTGGTCACATCCTTGTTTGTAAGGATCCAGTCTATGATGCTATCTTTTGTTGGGCATGTCCAATTCTAGTGGGGAAAGAATAAGTTGGGAGAAACCGTAAGTTAATAGGGAGAGGATTTGGATGAGAGGCGTATAGGGACCAGTCAATGTTAACATCTCCTAGAATTATTGTTTCTTGGGGATAGAAGGAGGTAAGCCAGCTGAGAGTTTGTTCTAAGTTTTCAACGTTGTTGCCTGGAGGTAAATAGGTGATGATTATGATTAATTTTTTTTTTGTGTTTAGGCAATTTTTTAGGGCAATCATTCCTGGTATGGATTTTGGAGGTTGGGGGATTCCTAGTGATGTTCAAGGAGTTCTTGAACATAACTGCAATTCCTCCCCTTTTTCTTTACTCTATCTATCTGCCCTAAGGATATACCCAGGGTGGATGATTCCTCATCCTTAGTAATAGGTTTGAGCTAGGTTAAAGAAAGACACATGATGTCAGGGAGCATGATGTAAGTTGTGTACTTTGTTGTTGATGCATTGAGGTGAAGCATCTTCTGGCAGTGTTCCAGGAGTTTGAGCCTAGGTCAGTGGAAGGGCCAGGGTTGGGGTGGATATGTTATGGATCTTTTAAATAGTCAAGTATACCTTGGAGTTTAATTAGTAATTTGAAATGTTCCTTTGTTTGTTGAGTTTTTGGTAACAGAGAGAGAGTGAGGAAAACTGGGGTTTTTGTTAATAGAAGGGTAGTGAGAGGGATGAATGGGATGTTTGACTGTTGGGTAGGAACAGATAGGTTGAGATAAGTTATAGTAGAGGGAGAGAGGAACAACAACAAGAGTTTCCTGGGGGGGGGGTGAAATACCTTGTTTCAATTGGTGGTGTTAATGGAAGAGTAGAGATGGAGGACTGTTGTGATTGGGTGGTGGTAAGGGGATGGGCCTAGAGACCTAATAAATACAGAGGTATTACGTTGTTTTTAACAGCATAGCAGATATTTTTTGTTTTCTAAGGTCTGCTTTCTCTTTAAGTAAGATTTTGTTACTAGTAGCAAACAGTTTGTTTTAAAAACAAGTAGCAAAAACAGTTTTTTTTAGTATAAAAAAGTCTTTCTTAGTAGAATGATTTTAAAATAAAAGTCTGTAATCTGTTTGTTGCTGCCTGACACTAGACAGTTGAAAATACTGTGAGGAAGGTAGGTTACCTAGGCAGCTGCTTGAGTGTAGGATTAAATATGCAGAACACTTTAGTTAGTTGTGTGGGCAGCTGTTTGAGTGATAGGATTAATATGCAGACACTTTAGTTAGTTGTTGTACTTTTAGCTTGGGGGCTAGGCAGCTGTTTGTTTGGAGTGATGAGATTAATATGCAGACACTTTAGTTAGTTGTGTGCATTCGCACAAGGAGAGGGACGCCTCAGGGCTGCGTGATGGTTGGGTGCCTGTACTTTTAGCTTGGGGCTAGGCAGCTGTTTGAGTGATAGGATTAATATGCAGACACTTTAGTTAGTAGGGCTGCCGGGGCAGCTTTTTGATATAGTTAATATGCAGACACTTTAGTTAGTTGTGTGCATGGTCCCAAGGCCTAACTGCAGCCCTATTTCCCACCCCATGTATATAATAATGACCAAAATGAGATTTTGTTTCCAAAATCAATTTAAGAGCAATCCAGCAAACATAACAACTACCCAGTATAAGCAAAAATCATAAGGACAATTCTAGCATTTGTTGAGCAACCAACCACCTTCTAAATGACTAAACTACATCCATAGCATAAATGCCACATAAACTGTAACACCGTGAACCTCAAACCTCCATTTTCAAGCACCAAACCCACAACACCTCTCTTGACAATAGCCAAAATCTGTCAGTCTTCACCCTATCAACCTATGCCAGCCTTTCAACCCCATGAGCCACCAACTAAGATTTAGTACGTTCACTTAAACTTGTCACCCATGGAACTGCTGTACCCACAACTACATCCTCTGACCATCTGAACTGTCTAATCTTGCTCCCAGATGTGACAAATAACTAATCTTTTCCACCCAGTTTCTTCCCACAGGCTGCAGCAGCATAATTCTTCAATCTGGTAAAGGCCCAAACACCCATGACCTTTAATCCTAATGCACCTCATATAGCAACATGAACACAACTCACTACTGCCATATTAAACAGATGCGGATGAACCCTATTCCCCAACACTCCTGCTAAAACTCCTACTCCAGATTAAATTGAAACTCCAAATATTCAACATCCCCCCAATCATCCATCCTTCTGTCCATCGATGCACAAATCAGACCCACAACTTATGTCCCTCCACACTACTCATGTAATATTTACAAACAAATGCAAATTCTCATGAGTAAACCCATCCATCTGCCAAAAACCCATCCCACTGAAATGTCCCAAAGGTGCACCCTAATGAAAAAACAATGCACCAACTTATTAACCCTCAGCTGAACCAACCTAAGTAAACTGACCGACATGCAAATTCAGTAGGCCAAAAGGCTGAACATTCTTAATCTGTTGCTTGTCCTCTGCCTTCTCCTCAAAGCATTTACTTTCATGTGTTACCTTGGAATACAGTAAGAAATTAAAACCTGACCTACCTCTACAAAGAATACCAAACAGTGCCTTGTCAAGCCTTCCCACTTCTGCATAGCCAACCAAATACCCTGTTCCCCACATATCCCCCAAACTACCTGCATACCTACTATGGTCCCTCAAATTCTACCTACTCTTAAAAGTCATACGTATACCGAACCACTTCCTATCAGTCCAAAGTGCAACTCAAATGGTACGCATGATACACACTGTAAAGACCATAACCTGATATATAGCATTAGTAACACTTGTTTAATAAACAGATTTGTCTCCCAGAAAATACCACACAATTGGAACAATCCTCCACTTCATATCAAGCCTCACTGGTCCACTTTAAATGCTACTTGAACAACTAGCTGGTTAATGGCAAATTCACCCCAGAGGTTCTACCCATGTTCCTCTTGGACTAGAGCATCAGGTGCTGCATGTGAACTAAATCCTGGCTATCTTGTCAGGGCCTTAGAACCATTAGCCTAGTAACTTCCTATGCTCCTATGATTGTTGTGACTCCTCCCCCCCGGCAGCAACCCCCAGACTCCCCATAAACCATCCCCAACCCTGCTTTACCTTACCCCAACATACCTCCCCCTCACTACCCCAAACCTCCACCAACAGTAACCTGCTTCAATGAGCACCAAATAAGTAAAATTACCTGTGACCTCAGTGTATACCACTACAGAAACCAAAACATGCCACAGCAAAATCCCTTACCTTCCATATCCACTTCTGAGATGCGAGACACTTGCTCACTCCACACTCTCCCAACTGTGACTTCATTGTGCACCACTCTGGTGAGTGAAACATCGTAACACTCCAACATCTGAAACACCCTTGACAGCAGCAGCCAGTATCTGTCGAAGCCACGATCTGCAACCACATCACACACCACTCTAGCACTGGGCTGATCCCCTGCAACAAAGTCCCTTGACTGCTGACCTGGTTTTGGTTTCATGTGTAACATCTGCAAAAAATACACCACAATAAGTACTGTGCTAATTAACGAAAATCCATTCCTTCCGCTACTATGTATCAATTCCCTCCCTCCTAATGATACTTTAACCATCCTAATTAATGTTACTAAGAAGCCATTATTTCACGTCATGCCCCATTTATCCCACGTTATGATGGCTGATATTCTCCATTTCAGAGAATTAGCAATAATCACACCTCAGGTAAACTTCACTGGGTATGATACTGCCATTGTACAAAGCTGGAAGGTTGTGAGTTATGCAAAACCACCAAGTAGATCACTGAGGCTCTTCCCCTTCACCCACAATGACTACCACACTTCTCAACCTCTTAGCACCATACCCCTGAACCTCCTGAAGCAGGAAATCTGAGTAAGGCCCACAAACAATCAGGTCAAGGACCCAAAATAAGGATGACCTTCAAATCTAACTCTCACAAACTTATCCAGCCAAAAACAGGTTGTGCACCAATGTGAACCCCCAAAGGGTATGAAGTCCAAAACCCAAGTGTCTGGCCCTACTTCCCAAACTGACTATAAATGTAATAAGGGGCAGAGCTAAAATCAGAGTCAAAATCAGGGACAAATGAATGGTATACATCTTGAGATGCTGCTTCCTTAAACCAACAGCATATGCACCAGTTTGTCAATATCTGCAGCTCTGCTATTCCACCCCCACCAACGGTTGCCAAGTTTTGCTGAATTCAGATATACAATCACAAAGCATCCTTGTAAAAAAGATAACCTGCCTGCTGACATTATACATGCAAACACTCCCATACTCCTACAGCGGGAAAACTGGTGGGCACCAACGGACGATGGTCAGGGTTTTTTTTTTCCATTTATATATATATATATATATATATATATATATATATATATATATATGGGATCCATCAATATGTTCGAAGTTTCACTACTTCGAACCCCACCTCACCGAGTCCACTTGTTTGAAGTAGTGAAACTTTGAACATTGACTTTGGCAGTCACACTACAGCGCAGAATGGGAATATTCCCTTTTCCCCGCTGTAGTGCGATCTCGGAGTTGGTATACTTAAGTAGGGGGTGTGTGGGGGTTGCAGAGGGGCTTGCTCTCCTGGAAAAACATGTTTGAGTGTTTTTTTTTTGGGTAGCCCGAGGAACTAGACTTCAGCGAAAGTGCACTTTCGTTTAAGTGGACTTTCGCTGAAGTGTAGGGTCTAATGCTCTATTTTGAAGAAGTGTATTTTTGATGTAAAGCAGTAGACCCATATACATATATATATATATATATATATATATATATATATATATATATATATATATATATATATATATATATATATATCTCAGCTCACTCCGAGAACAGTAAAGATGTATGAACTGAGCTGCCAAAGCAAGCATCAACTATGCTCTGTGAAATTTAAACCATAAATACACCAAGTAATTGGAAAAAGCATAGCTATAAAAGGACTATGGGATAGCCTATTTTGACTACTGTGCAGTCAGGAACCTTTGTCTGAGTCACTGATCCGAAGTGCAACTCAATGCATACTGCCAGTTGCAACACCTTAAGAGCTTGCCTGGTAGGTAAAATTGAAGGAGACAGTATTCTGAGATCTGTATCTGATATTCATAATTATGTTCACCTGCCCCCTATGTATCAATAATAAATGTGTATTTAAGAAATGGCACATACCAACACCCAAGAATTATAGTACCATCATTAGATGGTTCATACTAGACTAACTGCCTTTATGAGATATTTTAAGCCTAGCCAAATTTCTCATGTGGGAGGAAAACCCTACACCCTGTGTTCGTTAAGGCAAACACTTTAACCTTATGCCAAACTCCCAATAAACACTTCACGACAAAAATCACAGAAACGTAAGTAATGAAGAAACAAAGGCCCACAAACAGTAACACCACTTACTTATCGCCCCTACTAACTTAGCTGGTTGAGAGAGTAACAGATTTTGCACAAGTATTATTTTTTTTAAAGCTCCAATATCTGCCATTGTTTTCTGGCCTCCACCCTCAATAATTAGTCAAAGCCTCAATTCAAGATGACAGAATATGATGAAAACACTTGTACATTCTTCAGCATCTAAGCAGCCTTTTTTTTTAATACCCACAATATTTTAACAAATGACTCTGTGTATATTTAAAATGACGAAGGGCAATTGGCAGTTACTAATCATGAGCATGCATGACCACAACCTGTGGGGGGGAAGAAATAACACAATCCATACCCTGAATAGTAGCAAGAGTCCTTCCACCACAGTTGTGAAAGCACCCAAACTGCTAAAGTCAACCTCCTTCTTCCTCCTGCTCTACACAACCGTGAAAGGAAGTATGATCAGCAATACTACCAACCACCAATGGAACAAACAGGGGTATTCACCCACTGAGACCTTCGCCACCCTGAATTAAAGGTAGCTCGGCAACTGGCATATTTTAAAATGTGAAACAACACTTCAGCTAAGTACAGGGAACTGATCACCAATTCACAAGGCTTCACTCTCCACTGACTTGCATCACTGCATCTCGAAACAAACCCTGGCCCAAAACACCAAGGATCACAAAGTGTAAAGTGGCTCTAAACTAATCTGAACAAACCAAAATGGCGGGGGGGGGGGCCTCAAAATAGGGAGGAATTAAAGTGCTCTCCCAAACATAAAGCCAGAATGGAAGGTCTTGTGTTACCATTCATTTCTAAAGGACAAGAAGAATAAAACTCAAATAACTGTCATCATACAGAGAAGCCAGTCCTCTAAACTTGCCACAAACTCCAAAGAACCTCCCTTTTCAATTAACATGGAAAAAAAATAAACTTGCCAGTAACAGTAGTTTCATGTCTAATGCTTGTACATGGTAGCTGAGTTTAGTTATAGCGATGCCTCACCCCAGAGGGTGTGGTTTCGAACCTATGAACCACAGCCCTGTAGTTGGATTCTTTATTCTGGTACTAGCACTTTGGAGAATGTCTGCCCTTTGAAGGCACAAGACAGAGCTCCAAAATTCTCTAACAAAAACACCAAAATTATGGCCTAAGTTCTAAGGAAGTCATACTGGAAAAAAAATACTCATCTATACATGGCATGGAATGGAAAAAAATTGATATCTGGCAGGAGTTGGGTGACCAGCTGTCATATCTGATAGGGATCACCTCGTCTGGCTAAGATGACTTACAGAGGTGTAGGCCTGATGAACTGGCAAGTGAGTAGACTGGGTGCTGATGAGAATGATAGACTTCTATAGTAAGTATTTTTAACACGTTTTAAAAATCTTATCAAAAACAGGTTTAAAACACATTTTATAGAAATATTGCATAAGTGCAGGTAAATGCAAGATGAAATGTATATTTATATGTCATCCACAGTTATGAGTAGGAATAAACATATTTGTAAACAGAAATGTTTCTTTATGCAAATGTCATGTTTATGTGCTGACATGCTTTTGTGGATAAATATAAGTGTATATGTATGAGCAAAGAAACAGATATAAGTATATATATATAGCCCTGTAAAAGACAGATCTAGCTGCATGAGTATACTTACAAATATTAAACAC
The DNA here is from genome assembly GCF_019279795.1 of Protopterus annectens. Lineage (NCBI taxonomy): Eukaryota > Metazoa > Chordata > Ceratodontiformes > Protopteridae > Protopterus > Protopterus annectens. Next base: position 1,034,489,083 of record NC_056743.1, read on the forward strand.
ACACACACACACACACACACACACACACACACACACACACACACACACACACACACACACACACACACACACACACACACACACACACACACACACACACACACACACATCTCCACATTGTGGCAGAGCTAGCCACTCCACACTGTAAAGTATGGTTTCTGCCTTTTTTTAATTTCTCCAAGTCTTTTGGGTTTCTAATACCGAGACAGGAATGGACCCCATTCCTAAGTCAAAGTACGATTAAAGTTCATGAAATTAGTATTGCTTCAAGAAGAGAACAAAGAGCATATCAACACAGATAGATAATGTAATAAAATAAAATCTTTAATAGATAATCCAACTGACGACTCAGAAACAGGGCAAGCGCTTTCGGCATAATGCTTTCTTCAGATCCTGAATATTAAGTCCTGAGTGTTTTAATTTAAAATACTAACATCCAATCACTATATTAGAACCTACTCAAGTGATTCCATTTAAAATCCAACAAAGAAATCCAGTTAAAAATGATAATTCACAGTATTTCTTGGTTCAACCAATCCTGAACTGTTAAAAACAGCAAGCCCCTTTTTCTGACAAATGAGGTATTTTCTCCATTACTTCCTACTTGTTTCCATTCAATAAGAATATAAATCTCCACACTGAGATAACTTCCCAATAATTTGCGAGTAAATGCTGCACACCTCTTTACCATCCAATCAGAGAACAGCAGGATATCTTTTATGATCAGAAACCATCCTCCTAGCACAACATTAATAGATATTTCAAAGGAGTATATCAATTGCAAAAACTTCAACAATTGATATCATGGGTCTATATTATATCCTCAAATGCTTAAAAAAGCAAATGCTGATTGATCGAACTTATTTTTGTGAAACTGCAAAATATCGAAGCAGCAGAAACTCAAATTTTTCCTAGGGAAAGAATTCGGTTGTCCATTTCTGTTGCTTCGGTATTTTCAGTGTTATGGTGGAAAGTTACCGGTCAGATTCAGGTAAGTGTGCAATTGTGTGGATGTGAGTGTTAGGGTGATTTAGGTGAGTTAGGGTTAGGGCTTGGGTTAGATGTGTGTGTGATTGAGTAGACATGAGGGTTAGGGCGGATTTAAGTGAGTTAGGGATAGGGAGCGGGTGAGGTGAGTGTGCGATAGTGACGGACCTTAGGATTAGGGTTTGGATTAAGGTAAGTGGGTAGTTAGTGGTGTGTGCATAGTTTAGTGTAGGGTTAGGTATCAGATTTTAGGTGTATGTGTGTGGATTTCTGTTTGTTTGGTGTGCTTGTGTTGTGTGTATGTGTTTTGGATCAGCAATTTTTTTCCCTGGGAAAAGAATCACTGATCTGACAGTTCGAGATTGTAAGCTTTCACTTAAATCAGGTTGATCAATCAGCGTTCGCTTTTTTAAGCATTCGATGATATAATATAGACCCGATATCATACTCTCCTGTTAAATTGACAGTCCACTTTTTATATTCAAGTATATTATTGCGTAGACCACAATTGTTAAATACAAAGACTCTGATCTTCCTTCTTAATACACAAGCTCTCTGCTATTCGTTCTTTTAGCAAAGGCTAGACAAGGGAATCACAAGCCTTTTTTGCAATTAAAAAATATCTTCCACTTCATGTTAATACATGAGACATTATCTTAGCTCTAAATTGAGGTCAGAAAATTCTTGGCTGCTATCCCATCTAGCCAATAGTAAACTAAGATAAACAACTGACCTCTCTAGCAAATGGGAGGTTTTCTTCTCCTGCTAGGCATTTTCTCTCATTCACAAGAAGTCAGTTTTATAGTGCAATTGATAGATCTGCTATGAGGCCATAAACTATTGGCTTCTTACACTTCTAATTAAGCTATTCACTCTAACAATCTTGTTCAAAATATTTTTTGCTTAGAAATGTCACTAAATAGATCATCTATTAGTAGTGGATACTTTCAGCAGTTCTCCCTTCTGGCCGAAGCTAGGCTGAAAAAGTCCCAAACCTTTTTTATGATGTGTTACTCTATTGCTCATGTTTACTCACTTTCAAGATAAAAGAAATTCATATGAAATCATGTTTTCAGAATAACTGAAGTTATCGGCTACTGTTCCATCAGGCCAATACTAAATCAAGAAAAATGGCAAACCTTTTTTTTGGCCAATAGAGAATTTGCTTTTTTATATTTGACTTCATTCGTAGTAATAAAAAATCATATAAGACTCCCAGCCAAATGCTATGAATGACACTGTATTTCTTTTAATCCATTGATAAACAGCTCTAGCTTTTAATACTTAATCTCCTTTTTTAAAAATAGTTTCAATGGGACTACGCCATTCAACCCAGGTGAGCAATCAGCCCTTAAATTCATAATCTACTTAGCTTCCTCCACTTCTGTCTTATTGACTAGGTCCCCTTCTCTTAGGGTTTGTTCAGTCTTGGAGATAACCATAAACTTAAAAAATATGTGATATTATCTCAAACATGAGTAAATAGGGCATTGGTTTCTATTTTATTCCTTATATCTGACTGATGTTGATAAATACATTCCTTTAGCATTCTGTTGGTCTTCCTATGTAATAACTCGAGCAGATGGTAGAAGTGGCAATATAGACAACATTCTTGCTGTTACAATTAGCATATCCAAGAAATCTGTAACTTCTCCGAGTAATAGGGTGAATAAAGTTATTGTTGGAGTTTATCACTGTGCAAGCCTTACAAGAACCACATCTACGCGTACCCACTACATGTGGAGCTATTTTGTGCTGTGTATGTGTTCCATTCCTGTTACACAACATCCTTTTTAAGTTATTTTTATTCTTGAAGGCAAAGTGAGACACTTCTCCCACAGTGTCTCTTAATTTATTATCTGAAGTCAAAATAGGCCAATATTTCTTGATCGGTGCACATACTATGGTGTTGTCAGTACTATATGTGATATTAAATTCATTAACCGTTGTCTATCATTATCATCTGCTTCCTCAGAGGTGGCTAATTCACTGCTAGTCCCTTGGCAATATGATGCAGAATAATATGGTCTACCTTTACTTACTCGAAGGGCCATTGCTCACTCCTGGGTCATACCTATTTTACCCAGGCTATAACCACATTCCTTAAAATCATACATCAATTTATTTTCTTCCTTGAGGAAGATCTCATCTTGGGTACAAAGCCTGGATATACGAGTTACTTGATTATCAACAATGTTACGAAATATATGCCTAGGATGCATACTAGAGTGATGAAGCATATGATTCTGCCACATAGATTTCCTAAACAACATAGTGTTAACTCCCTTAGCTGGGTCAAGTAGCACTTTAACATCCAAGAAGTCTATGTGCTTCCTGGACATCTTGACTCTAAACTTAAGAAAGGTGGTGGTCCCAGTTAAAGAAATCAACAAAATCCTTTAATCATTTCTCTTCTCCTTCCTGCAAATCAAAAATGTCATCCACAAATCTATTATATAGAATGACATTTTCACTCCATAGATTTCTCTCATCCAGGGCCCATTGTTTCTCTCATTGGGTTAGCACCAAATTTGCGTAGCTATTGGGCCATTTTTGCCAAAAATAGCTATTGTCATACAAAAAGATGATATTTTCTAGCACAATCTCCAGTAGTGCGCAAATCACATAAGAATCCAGCTTTTCTTGTCTCAATAACTCTCGTATGGCCTCCATCCCATACTGATTAGGTGTGGATGTAAAGAGGCTGTTAACATCCATAGTAACCAATAATAAATTAAAAAAATTGGTTCTATTCTACATTACTTCAAACAATTGTTGTAAAAACTGTGCTGTATCTTTGAACATAGTATTAAATTTATTTAGGAGCTTTTTAAGCTAATCCTTCAGATAAATCGATAAAGGCTCCATGGACCATCCTTGACCTGCCACTGTAGGGTGCATAGTTGGTTTTTGACTGTCCTTGTGGATCTTTAGTAACCCACTAATAGTGGGTATAACTGGATGCTCCACTGTGAAGAAATCATTCTTATCCTCGGTTGTGCTCTTATTCATCAGCATCTCATACAGAGTGTCATCTATTCTCAGCTTCATCATGTCCAATTCTCTTTTATTGATTTTCATATAAGTCTCTTGATTGCATAATCATCGATGATGATATCATCCCTTTTTTGTAACTCTTTTAATGCTTCATGTTCTTTCTTAGTTAAATTCTGATAGTGTTTGCCCTTCCCTTTCTGTCTGGCTTCAGAAACCTCTTGCTCACAGAGACATATGAAGATATCAACAGTAGGATGGCTAAGCGGAACAAAACTACTGGGCTTCCTATACTTTCTTGCATCTTTATTTCCAGTAGAGTTTGTATTATTACCAAATATATATTTCAAAGTCACATTTTTCCCAAAACATTTTAAGTCTGTGACAAATTCATCGAGTGGTGATTTCATTGATGGTATGAAACTCAGCCCTTTCTCCAGTAAGGTAATTTGGTCTTCAGTTAAGTCTCGCTCTGATAGATTAACAACTAGAGAATTCTTCATAACACTTTCCTTCTCTTTCTTTCCCTGCTTGTAGATCTGGCAGCTCACAGTTCTTTCATCTGTATTAAAAAAGGAAGCTGCTGTACTATTGGTAAGTACCCTTCTTATGTACAGCTCCAGAATTAGTTGAATGTTCTTCTCCCTGGTTATCAGCTTCTGTATTTCCTACAAGGGAATCCGTAGTCTTATTAACAGATGATCCATGAGTTAAACATTTAATCCCATCCTCTTTGAAGTTTACTCTTCCATTACCTTTATTCCTATCAGTTACATTAATACTGTCATGATGTACTTCTGCACATACGGTAACTCCAGATGCTCTCATTTCTCACTTTTGATGTTCCATATTGGTGTTATTACTGACATGCACATTCTTTTTACCATTCAAATTCATTGTCCTAGGCCATTCAAATAAGTGGCTTTTTTTATGTCATTATAGTCTCTTAGTAGTTTATGGATTTTTATTTCCTTGTGTTTCTGCTCATGGGAGCTAATTTATCCTGTTAGTTTTCTAACTTATTCAGGTTACTTTCTGAGAGCTTCATAAACTCCAATTCTTTTTGCTTCATTTCAATGAGCTTACTAGTCTCTTCCTCTTGAAGTTTAAAGAAATCTATGAGCAATTTCATATAACTAAAACTGGTCTGAATATTAATAGCCTGCCATTTTGCCAACAGCTCTGGGTATGTATTGCCATAACTCGGCATGCATTTCAGTCGTAGACCTTGAGGTATTAGCTGATGATAAAGGCAGGCTTCCATGTGGAAGCATTGCCACTGCAGCCGTTTAAGCCGATATGCTGCATTTTCAACAGTTTTATAAATCTCTTCAAACCCTAGGTCTTCAGTGTCTATCAAGGGTATAGTTATGTCAGTCTTATCCAAATTTAATTGCAACAAAGGATTCGATATACCTGTAGTTATTTCCGCTGCTTCTATTTTCCTTGCTGAATCCAATACAGAAATGTGGCTGCTTAACAGATCCATTTGGTAGCTAATGCAGTCTGTGTGCAGTGTTACCTTGACAAACAAAGCAATTGGGAAAAAATCCAGTAAACACCACTGAAGAATGCTCCCAGAACAACAAAAGTACTTCAAGAAGACAACGAGGAGCGTATCAACACAGACAGATAATGTAATGAAATAAAATCTTTAACAGACAATCCAACTGACGACTCACAAACAGAAGAAGCGCTTTCAGCATAATGCCTTCTTCGGATCCTGATTATTAAGTCCTGAGTGTCTTAATTTAAAATACTAACATCCAATCACTATAGTAGAACCTAGCCAAGTGATTCCAATTAAAAATCCAACAAGGAAATTCAGTTAAAAATGATAATTCACAATATTTCTTGGATCAACCAATCCTAAACTTTTAAAAACAGCAAGCCCCTTTTTCTGACCAATGAGGTATTTTCTCCATTACTTCCTACTTGTTTCCATTCAATAAGAATATAAATCTCCACACTGAGATAACTTCCCAATAAGATGCGAGTAAATGCTACACACCTCTTTAACGTCCTATCAGAGAACAGCAGGATATCTTTCATGATCAGAAACCATCCTCCTAGTACAACTTTGATAGATATTTCAAAGGAGTATATCAATTGTAAAAACTTCAACAATTTATTTCATGCTCTCCTGTGAATTAGCCACCTCTGAGGAAGCAGATGATAAAGATAGACAACAGTTAATGAGATTTAATATCACATATAGTACTGACAACACCATAGTATGTGCAGCTATCAGGAAATAATGGCTATTCTGACTTCAGATAATACATTATGAGATATAGTGTGAGAAGTGACTCACTTTGCCTTCAAGAATAAAAAGAACTTAAAAAGGATGTTGTGTAACAGGAATGGAACACATACACAGCACAAAATATCTCCACATGTAGTGGGTACACGTAGATGTAGTTCTTGTAAGGCTTGCGCAGTGATAAACTCTTACAATAACTTTATTCACCCTATTACTGGGAGAAGTTACAGATTTCTTGGATATGCTAATTGTAATAGCAAGAATGTTGTCTATATTGCCACTTATACCATCTGCTTGAGTTATTACGTTAAGCAGAGACCTAATCTTAGATTTATTCTCCTCATGTTTCAAAGCTTTCACTACATTTAGATCTTGTGAGGTCAGTAGATATGCGTGGAGTCCCATGATTGCAGATCTATACATGTAATCAATTTCAAGAAGGCCTATCACTCCTTTGGAACGGGGAATATATAATCTTGGTATACACTGATTTTTATAAATCATTTGGTGAGCATGGAGCATCCTTCTTCTTTCAATATCCAATCTATCCATCACTTTTTGGGGTCCAGCCAATCACTTCAAAACTATAAGTTAGGACAGGAAGAGCAAATTGATTTATAGCTTGGATCTGGTTCCTAGATATCAATGCTGTTCTCAGGATTAATTTAAGTATTCTAAAGTATTCCATACTTTTATTTGCATTTGTACATGTTTTATTGCTGATCCTTCATCAGTTTCCAAGTATTTATACACTCCCTCTTGCTTAAGTTCTTTTATATCACATTCTTGTCCCAAACTGATGTTTTCCTGATGCTGCAATTTTCCTTTTTTAATGGTTGCTTTTGCACATTTATCAAGACCAAATGACATTCCAATATCATCTGAAAAAGTTTTGACAACCTGCAGCTGTGCTTTCAGTTCCTCATCTGATGAGCTATACAGTTTTAAATCATCGACAAAGAGAAGATGAGAAGTCATTAGACTTTGTTGTTTTCTAAGAGCCAAATTGTAGCCATGGCCTAAGCTGTTTAGTAAACAGCTTAATGGATTAATGGCAAGGCAGAATAGCAACAGTGACAGAGAGTCACCCTGGAATATCCCCCTTTGAATTATTATCCCTGGGATAATAATCTGTCCTTTATCATGGCTTAATTGCAAAGTGGTCTGCCATTGTTTCATAGTTATTGTAATGTAGTCAATCAGTCTATGGTGTATCTTATATATTTTTAAGCACTCTTTTATTCATGAATATGGGATACTATCAAATGCTTTTTTGTAGTCACGCCATGCCATACTTAGATTCTTCCCCTTTTTACTGTTCTCCACTATAACTTTGTTTAACAATAAATGATCATTTGTTCCATATGACTTTGATTTATTGCCCAATTGTTCTACTGCCATAATTGAGTTTTCCTCTAAATGACTATAAACTCTGTCTGTGTCAATTCCCATGTATAGTTTACAAGTTATTGGTCCATAATTTTTAGGGTAGCTTGCAGATTCACTCTTAAGTAAGAGCATTGTTTTTCCTGTTGTTAACCAGTGCAGTGTCTGTTCGGGATGTGCATATAAATAATTTTTACTCATAGCTAAATTCTCGTGCAAAGAAGTTAACACTTTAAGCCAAAAGTTAGGTACTGCATCTGGGCCTGGGGTTTTCCAATTAGAGGGTTTTCTTAACTTTGTTTCAATCTTTCTGGCTGTTATTTCATCCCATTTCATATCTTGTATGTTAACCGTCTTATTCTTTCTTTAACTTCTTCTCTCCATTTAGCATCTTTGTTATGTTCCACAAGATCTTCATAGATACTTCTCCAAAATGCATCTATTTCTTCTTTTTTTGGTGGTCTTTCGATTCCTTTTACTTTATTTCCGAATTTTCTATAAAATGTTTTTGGATCATCATTAAATTGCTTATTACTTTTCCTTTATATTTATCTTCGTATCTTCTAAGTCTTTCCACCTGTGCTGAAATTTTTAGGTTTTTATCTGTGATAGTACATACTAGATCCTGCTCTGTTCTATTACTGTGCATTGCTTTTATCACATCTATCTTTCTTAGTATTTTTGATCTGTTTCCTCTTCTATAATCTTCTAGCAGTGACACTTCTTGTCTTAGCTGTTTTATAGTTTTGTCTATTCGATATTTCCATGATGGCATTTGCTTTTGCCCCTTCTTTTCCCTCACTACCCTGTGTTCCTGTGGTAGAACTTTATCAGTTATTAATTTAGCTGCACAGTAATATATTCTGTTTACTTCTGTTATATCGCATGGATCTCTATGAACAGTCCTAATCACTGCGTTCATTTGTTTTATCAAACTTCTGACTTTGGTGTTTTATACCCTTCTGCAGTCTATTTCTTTCACTGATCTTGGTATATCTATGTCTATTAAATCAAGCAACTCTTCTCTTAACTCATTTTCTTCCAAACTGAGGGCCCATCACTTATTTTCCATTTCCTGCAGACATTCTATAGAAGATTCTATAGCATCTTCCTGTGGCACAGTTTCTTCAACTTCATCCTGTGCCATCCATTGTTCTATCATATGGGAACTCATTGGCCTATCACTACTCAACATTGCATCACAGTTTCCACAGTTTCCTGTTCCTTCCTTTGCTGTCTAGCTTCAAAAGAACATTTATACTGGTTTCCTGTGGAAGGCTCCAAAATATCTTGATATGGCACCAGACTAATTGCTTCCTTTCCACTGGTTTTCCCTTAATTTGGATATCCATTGCTCTATCCTGTTGTGGTGCTTTCTGCATTCAGTTTTCTACACTAAATCATTCTCTTAGCAGCTGCTCCATAACCTCAGTTTCTGTTTCTTTGACTTCTCCATTACTGATCTCTTTTTCTACTTTTCTCCTTAATCTCCTTATTTTTTGTATTGTAAAGTTTTCCATATTCGGATTCCTTTGCCTGTATTTCTCTTCAAATATCTTTGGTGCTGCTCTTTTTGTATTGGTTAGTTTTGCTTTCTCCTTTGCATAAATATTACACTATATTAAAACTCTTTTCCTTTCCCCTGTCCATATTTTCTTCTTGACATGTCTCCTGATCTTCTTGCTTTTCCTTGTTAAGGGGCCTCACTCCATCATGCTATGATCTAGTCTGTGTTAGACATTCTACATTAAACCCTTCACTTTGCAGGCACTCCATAACTTCAACTTCTATTTCTTTAACTTCTGCTTTAATGATCTTCTTTCCCACATTACATCTTTGTGCTATTCATTTTTTTATTGTGAAATTTTTCATATCTGGATGGCTTTTCCTGTATTTCTCTTCAAATACTTTTGAGACTGCCTTTTCTATATTAGTTAACTTAGCTTTCTCCTTTGCATAAATACTGTACCATATCAGATCTCTCTTTCTTTCCCATGTCCATATTTCATTTTTATATTTTTCAAATATCTCTAGGTTTTGTTGTTTATATTTTTGCACTTCCTGAGATGCTTCTTTTTCCAAACAGATCAAAGTTTCTTGATCTATATACTATTTTTCAAAAATCTGTCGTATTAAAGAATGCAAATTTGTATCTGAATCTTCTGACAGTTTTTCTTGTGGAAGTATTTTTATTTCCTCTAATTTCTCTCTTAACCATTTTGTATATCTTGTGTCTGGAAATTCTGGGCTTTTTACATAATAGTAACAATACATAATGTATTTCTTATCCTGAATAGTCCACTCTATCGTCTTTATGGTTCTTCTTTGGCCAATCAATTTTTGTGATTTTTGTGGACTACTACTTCCTTCTACAATGAGGGGCCATCTTCCCCCTGGACCTGACCTGGCCTCATTGTAGGAATGTTTCTGTATTTTGAGGATTCTACACTGTCATTTTTTCCAGTCCTGGCACCAGTGCGCCTACCAGAATTGGTCACTTTTTTATCCTGGGTCTTGTGCACCCTGCTATCCCTTTTTGTTTTTAACTTACTTCTGTCCATGATATATGCTATATAAATACAGTCTATATATTAGTGTCACCTTGGTGAGAGTTTGTGAAAAACAGGGTCCACCTCGTGAAGGTACTCACCAAGACTTGAGGATGAATTCAATTACTCTCCTTTGCTTGCTGAATTTTCATCTCTCCATTAAGACCCCTCATCTCTTCATTAGGACCCCATGGTGATTGTTGTCATGTTGACTAATTTTACCAAATGGGCAAGAGTATTTTCCAGTAATAAGTCGGTTGAAGACCCGGCCTACTCTGACCTATGCCAGGAACCCATATTAAGAGTAGGAGGCATGTATATGCCCCTATTGGCCAGTGTGTGCCCGCCATAAAGCCCAGTAGCCATGGGTCAATAAGCTACTGGCCAGCCATTGTCCAGTTGCTTAGCCTGGGTTACCTGGGACAGCTCTGTTTAGTGAAAGCTGGACAGAAATCCAATCATCCTGCTAAATATGAACTAAGAATTGTTACAATCAATGTAGGTTCACTGACAGGATGGAACTTGGAAGTGGATTTCATGATGGTCTGGAGGAGACTGGACATCCTATGTATCCAGGGAACAATATGGAAGGGCAATGCAGCAAAGCCACTTGGCCTGGGATCCAGGGTTTACTATTCAGGAGCAGGACAGGCTAGAAATAGTGTGGGAATTGTGGTGGGAGAGAGAGGCTTCAGAAGGCAGTGGAAGATGTCATCAGAATTAGTGACAGACTTTTGGTAATCAGAGTTGAATGTAATGATAGAGCAGTGTTAATAATCTCAGCCTATGCCACACCGTAGGGTTGTGATAGTGAAAAGAAGAGCACATTCAGACAGCAGTTGCAAGATCCACTAGCTAAAACAGAACAACCTGAATTGGTATTGATAATGGGTGACCGAAATGCACATATCTGGACAGACAGAAAAGGATATGAGGACTGCCTAGGTCTAAATGGGTGGGGTGACAGGAACAAAGAAGGAGAGGCCATTCTTGACTTTATTCTGTCAAATATCTTGATAGTAGCCAACATATGTTTCAGAAAGACAGACAGGTAAAAGATCACACAAAAAGGTGGCCAACATGCAACTTCCTCCTGGTATAAGGAAAGGGCACTGAGGTAGAATCATTAATTGCAAAGTAATCCTCAGTTAAACAATAGCAAAACAGCATAAACCATTGGTTGCCAAAATCAGATGCAAGCAGTGGCCAGAGAAGGCTCTAAGATCAGCAGAGATGTGGCTAAAGACCTGGAAGTTGACTTGAGAGAAAGTATAACAGCTGTAGGAATTACTCAGGACTATAGCACCCCAAGAAGAGGAGGAAATAGGTGGAGTTGAAGAAGAATGGCAGTGCCTGAAAACAGCATGTCTGAGGACTACAGAACAGATATGTGGCCGAGCCATGTATGGAAATAAGGTACGTAAGGAAAACTTGTGGTGAAATGCAGAAGTCCAGGAAATCATAAACAGAAAGACTCAGAGTTCTAATGAAGTCCCTTAATGGAAGAAAGAACTCAACACATGTGGATATTAGTTATTAAAGTTTCAGCTACATTCCCCTGTTGTGTCTCACTTCATTTCTGACTGCTAGCAGCAGTGCTGTTTGGTTCCAGTGGTGTCAGTGGTTTTTACCATCCTCTTGGGCATTTTTGGTGTTTCAACTGAGTAATATTTTAAGAGGTGTTCTATGCCACTGATAGATACTAAACTCCAGCGTGCAGGACTAAGTTTACAGACAGATAATTTTCTGTTAGAACCATAAAATAACCTTTGGGGATAACACAGACTATTTTTCCTGAACAGATTTCTTGCTAAATGGTAGCAGATTTATATAAAAAAAGCAACTGCAACAAGGAATGTTCATCTAAAAAAATAGTGGAAATGCAAAAGAAAATGCAAAAAAAAAAAAAAAAAACTGGTGGATGAGACCAATGTCATCACACTTCTAAACCTTTTTACAGACAATATCCATCAACATCAAACCAGATTCAGACAAGCAGCTCAAAAAATGAAAATCAGGCTAATGACCAAGGGAAGCTGAAGACTTTTCTGTAGAACTGAATCTGCTCAATGGAGGTGGTAACTTAAGTTTATTTTTGGGTCCTATGCAGTTTTCAGGCCATGAACCCCACATATTCCCTACTCACACTTGTTTTGAGGACCGTGCATAAATGCGTATATTCTTTTAGATTCATCTGTTGGTTTTAAGACAATTTGAACTGCTGTCATTGTACTCTACCAATGTCCATACCCATCAGTTATAACCATTTGACTGTTTACACTTCAAATGTCCAATTGAGATAAAAAATGGCCCCATTAAAGTATTCCAGATGGCTTTACAAAAATGCACACTAGTCCTGCAAAGCCAGACTAATCCATGTTTAACTTGATAATGGCAGCAGGGAAAGCCGTTCTCATCTACTGATAGTCCTCATGCTCATAAATCATAGCGACATTGCTAAATATGTATACCTCAGATGTTGTGGTACAAATAAATTATCAAAACAATAATGTACTTCAGGTTTGTTTCACAGAAACACATAATAGCCCAAGTACCTCAACTTATTTCACATTCACACACACTCTTCCTGCAAAGGCAGACTGTTTAAACTGAACAAACAACAAGATAGACATGCCACCCCCACCCAGTAGTTCTACCTACTTTACCATGTATACCTCTCCTGAGTGTGGTAAAACATTATACCTCTCAATTGCTTACAGCAAGAATGATGGCAAAGCCAAAAAGTAACGCAGGACAAAGGTCCAGAATCAGGGAAATAATTTAAATATTGATGTTATATACTGAAAGTTGCAAGAGAAAATGTTTTAGATTGCTCTGCATTTTCTGAAGACTATAAAGTCTGAAACTCAAATGTTTATCATTGTCTAGTGACTGCAATCTTCCACAATTTCAAAGAAAACTACAATTTTATGAGGAACAACCCAAAAATATGAGTTAAAATCAAAAGTGCTTGTACAATTCAGAAATTGTTCGGACGATTCAGAGATTTGTAATTTCAACTTTGTTTTACATAAACAGTAATGACCTACAAGTAATTCAAAATATTTCACACAAAGACTCATTAGGCCTGTTGAACCAGATGGTTAAGTGAGCAGACAACAAGAAAAGTTACTTTACCCCACAACAAGTCCCTCTCTCACATTGTAATTATAGTCACTTTGCTCTATATACTTCACCTGATTGTGATAAAAATAATACCTCTGAACTTCTTAGCCCAAACATCAGAGACAAAGCTAATAAAGACCCCCAAATAAGACAGAAATTTTAAATATTGATCTTATATACTCATAAAGATGTTACAATAACAGTATTTACATTGACACGCATTTTTTGAAGGATATAAATTCTGGAACTCAAATGTTTGCCATTATTTAATGACTGAATTCCTTGGTGATTTGCAGAAAAACACAGTTTTTGAAGGAAGAGATGAAAATGAGGCAAAGCCAGGGAAATTCTGAAAAAACAGGGACAGTTTCAACTTGTTTCACACATACGTGCACGCACGCACACACACACACACACACACACACACACACACACACACACACACACACACACACACACACACACACACACACACACACTTTAACCAAAGCTTATTTCATACAAATGTACAGCAGTTTTGTAAATTCAGAATATAAGCTCAGCTTTTTGCAAAACTAGGCATGTTTTTCACAAAAATAGCACCCAGCAAGTAAATATTCCAACTTATTTCATAGAAATGCATACCAGTTCAATAAAGCCAGAGTATAAGTCGGGCATACAACAAGAAGGTACATTGGGTGTCAAAAATAATGGGCTAAGAAAAGGACATTATGTAAATTAAGGGAGAGTTTCAAATTTGCTTCCTATAATGATTAGCTAGAGTAAATATTTCATTTTATTTCACACAAATACACACAAGCCTTTAATGCTAGACTTTAAATAGAGAATTTGAAAGCTGCTTTCATCTACATCATAGCTAACCTGTCCAAACTGGTTGCTTGCCAACATATTAAAAAGGGAGAAGAAATAATTCCATTTTATTTCACAGATATCCAAACTAGCCCTCAATACTAAAGTTAAACTGAGCAAATGAAGAGGGCAAGTTACGTTCATCCACAGCACAGCATGTTCCCCACAACATCTGTCTGCCAGCATATTTAAAAAAAAAATAACATTCAAACTGGCAAACCACTAATGCACACAGAAAGTTCTGAAGAAGTCTATAAGTGTCTGTCAGATGAATGCACTCAATATAAAATGTTGGATTTTTCTTATGGTTTACAGCACACTGTGGTATTTGTTTTAAGCTATAGGAAAGTGCTTGACCTTGGTTTTCATGTTGTTTATATTGAGAGGAGAGGAGAGATGAGATGAGATGGCAGGATTGGACAGGGACTTCATGAGAGGTATATTTGAAGCATTGTAAAGACTTACTATGTTTGTATTTATGATGTTTGTTTCTTACAGAAGTAAAAACAGACCTAAGGGAAAATTCAGAGGAAAAGAGAAAAAGTAAACAATATCCACCTGTTCCTAGTCTACATCTGAAACAACATTACCATAGAAAACTATCGTATTGCTAGTAATCATGAGACAGATGCTTGGAATGGAAGTAAATAGACAGATGAACTATTGGCATAGGATCAGAGATGGACACCTGTAATGGGGCAAATGATGGTCTGAATGTTGGCATTGGTTCAGCACTGAATGATGGCATGTTGTCAGTGTCTGGAGTAATGGGTATAGGTGCAAGAATAACCTACTGAGAAACTACAGAATCAACAGGTGAGGTAGATTCAACTTGAGGCATAAAAAAATAATATTACCAGAATTTGCAACAGAGATAATAGCTGCGTCTATATTACATGATCGAATGCTTAGGTGATCGAACACCTAAACATTGAACTTGTAATATCAAACCCAAAAACAGTGAAAGGAGCAGGAAAACATGGCAGTCAGCCACAGGAAAAAAAATGACTTTACACCCAAACTAACTGGAGGCCTTTGCTCCCCACACCCCCCTAACAAAATATACCAACTCCGAGATTGCTCTACAGTAGACAAAATGACAAAATCTGGCGAACGGCCAAGTGAAATCCTTCCCTATATTAAATCAGCCAGTCGCTGTCTTTTGCTTTCGATATTACAAGTTTGATGTTTAGATGTTTGATCACCTAAGAATTCAATATTGTAGTTTAGACCCTAATAGCCATATGTGGACAATCAAAGAAATGATGCTGCAGTTCATGGAAATGAGTACCAGCCTAGAACAGACCGAGGCTATGTTTCTTGATTCAACAATCTTCATGCAGCCTTTTTTGGTCAATCTGAAATTAGGTGGAATGGATCTTAATAAATACAACAAGACTTAGATTGGAATACATACCTAAGGAGTTACAAGGCAGTTGTGCAGAGAATTGGCGTTTGAAAACTGCACCAACTTATTCTGTTTGATCCTCATTTGTACTCAGTGCAAAATTTATATGTATCACAAACCTTCTTTAATATTGTGTTTTATTTCAAATACTTACCCATAAATAATAGATAATGTCCTCTGCATATAAGATATTAGCTCATAATTGTATGAGCAATGTCTTTTGAGTGTGGATGCAAATGTCATGAGCCACAAACCGTGAATTTGTCCAAATTTGACGTGTTTGCTTTGCAAGGAATCTATCCAAAAATCTGGCATCCATTTTAACAATCTTAAAGATGATACTTATGAATAGTTGATCGCCAAGATAGATGATGAACATGACTTAAGACATGGTGAACCCTGAAATACTGATGATATTGTCCCACAAATAGTAATGGTCCAGCAGTCATTTCAGCATACAAGAATTGAGTCTGCCAAGGACTGAATGTACCTATAGTGGTTGCTGCTCTCTTGCATGAATCAAAAGCGATAGTCAAAGGGTGGCCAGATGAAGAAGAATCAAAAAGAGAAGCAGAACCCTGAAGGCTTTAAAATCGACAGCAATCATCTTTTCTGCAGAATTTCAAATCGCTGAAGTCACAATATTTGGTTCAGTACCTTTCGCCCTGGTTAATACAAGGGACTGAATTTGGAGACTGTCAAAATATGGAATGGGAACATCATCAAATGAGCACTGAAAAAGTAGCAGAAAAGAACTGAAACTTCTCAGTAAAGGAAGCTTGAGTGCCAGAAAAATGAGAAGACTCAACAGTATCTGCCTCCATCGATGTTGGTAAAACCGATTCCTTCACAATAATTGTAGTAGAATACACTGAATTCCCAGCAACCACTATCATTTCCAGAGACTATAAAATGGGAAAAATAAAATGCAAAAATACTTCCTTCTTTTATTGTTTTCCAAAAATTCCAAATCCTTGACCATCTGACTGCAGTGTTTGGCAGACAAGGACTCCTTCTCAAGTTACAAAATGTGCAGCAGGACTGAATCTGGCAAGCAATTTGACCGTAGTGACATTTCTTTATGTGGTCAAAATCATTTGGGGAATGAATGATCCATGGCTTTCAAAGCTGAGAATTGAGTATTTTTTTTATGTCTTTCCTATTTACCCACAAGACTGGCAACTTTTCGTTATGAGGTTGGAAGACAAGTACTTCATTGCTATGCTCATGGGTATGCAATTTCTTGCCATACTTTTGAGAAGGTCAGTACGTCCAAAATTGGGTATGGGAAGGCAAGGAGCAGATGAGGCAAGGAGTAAGAATATATGATTAGCTTTGACAAAACTGGTACTAAAGAAATCAGTGAGACCAGTAACAACCATGTCATTTCTGTCCCTCAAGAGTGCTTTACAGGCACAGATGCTTAGATTGCTGAGAATTAAACTGCATGTTGTGAGCAGTAAGTTCAACTAGGTAACAGACAAAAAGAAGCCAGATCAGCAGAGGTGATGTCCCTTTTAGTTCTAGTGGTCAGCATACAAAGCCATAGCACCACAGAGAGGATTCACCAGATGCCAGGGCTTGAGATTGAAACGGGAGAAGGAGGAGATTCAGAGAGGTAGAATGAGAAGCACAATCCAGCCAGAAGAAAAGTGTCGGCCTAGTGTGAATTCCTGCACAACCACAATAAGCCTTCTTTTTGGCAAGACGATTGACTGGATAGCTCAGATACGGTGATGTACATGGATACTCAGAAACAATAAGCATTGGAGATTACCTTGCAGGAAATGGCTCACGGAACCCTGGCCTGAAATGTGAGTGCAAAAAATGATACTTATAAACATTACATTCTCAGAAATGATGTCCATATGGATGACATAACTGATGGTTAACCAGCGAGAGTATAATATTTCACACTGACAACTGCATGGCAGTGTATGCAGTGAGGAGCACACCACTGAAATTTGTGAAGATTGATGTATTGTCGAAGAGACTAGTATTGCAGGGTTTCTTTCTGGATATCGTCCTTGAATTACCAGTAACATGGCATGTAGTTTGTTATAGTTGCAGTTTTGCAGGTTGAGGACAACACTTAAAAAAGTAAGCAAACTAAGTAACTCAATAATTAAACAAATAAATAGTATAAATAACACTATAACAGAATTACTTAAACAATCTTTCTCTTGCTCTGGGACATAGAAGAACAAAGTCCTGACTACAGTGCAGGTGATCTAAGTTTCCTAGTGACACAGTCACCCTAAGAAGTTGGCAGTGGAAATGGGAGTGATCATCTGCTATCACTTTATCCATCTGGTGTGAAGGAGGTGGCTTTGACTCACCACTTGAGTGACACCTAGAAGGGGGAGCATTGATTGTTGCACCAGTGGGGCATGAGACTATGAACATGTGTTGAATGCTTGCATGTTTGTAGGTCAAGAAAGAATGTTGAGGTGTGCTTCATGCAATCATGCATGTTTCATGCAGCTTGCTAGCATCTTAGAAATGGAAAGCAGTCAACAACCCCAAGTGAGGATACTCCGTCATGAAGGTTAGTCCCCAGCCCTTATCAGGCCCTCCTACCTGATTGTTATAATGGTGGTGGTGGGAGGTAGGATAAATGCACTAATAAGTCACCGAGACAAAACAGATGGATTATAGGACTATCGCCTAACCTGGGGATGCCTGGCTCTCACCCCTCAAAAAATTAGCCAACTGGGGGAAGGTAATGGAGACACTGCACAGGTTTAGTAAGGAAAGAAACAGAGAAATGTCCACATTGTCTTCTCAAAGGAGTAAAACCAATGTACAAAATGACTAAAAAGCACCTTAGTAGCTGAAGATGAAAGTCAACAGTTTTCAAAATAATAAAATTTATTGCGCAGTTTCAAACTTCACTGATGTTTTCTCCAGTCACCTCACACATACTTCATAAAAGTTTCTATACACACTCAATCAAATGGTAAATCACATGACAAGTCACATCACAAAACACATATTTAATCACAGCCAATAAATACCCTAAATTCAGTGTGTTTATTTACATCTTTGTAACCGTATGTTTTTCTTTAAAACAAATTTATAATTAATGGCTACATTTAGACTAATGTAGGCATTAGCATTTAACAAACTTTGCTACCTCATTTCCCTAAAATCCTGTTCATCTTTTATATTACAATTAAAATTCTCCAAGTATATTATCTATTACATAAAATCTAAATATTTTTAAAATCCTATTTCAGCTTGACCATGTTATGGTACAGCATTCAGTGCAGAGTCAGCCAGATGAGGAGTCAGTGAAAGACCAAGCAGCTGGGGGTAGATCTGAAAGATGAAAGTGGGTGCAGCATGCTATGACACTGGCCACGAGGCAACAGCTAGCATTCAACTTCAATCCATAGTACAGCATATACACAACTGTAAAAGAGAAGCATGTAAACCCAACACCAGGCTGTGCTGACTCATGTGTAGGCTGGCCACACTGTACATCATTCATAGGCAAACGAGAAACAAAGTACAAGGGCAGAACACAACTATTATCACATGTACAGATGGGGAAGGGAGCACGAGTGTGCAGTGTCTTCTATAGGGAAATGCGTAAGTGTTGCATAAACTGAAAATATAATACTACAGTGTGTGTGCGTGTGTGTGTCTGTGTGTGTGTGTGTGTGTGTGTGTGTGTGTGTGTGTGTGTGTGTGTGTGTGTGTGTGCGTGTGTGCGTGTGTGTGTGTGTGTGTGTGTGTGTGTCTGTGTGTGTGTGTGTGTGTGGTGTGTGTGCATGTGTGTGTGTGAGTGTGTGTGTGTGTGTGTGTGTGTGTGTGTGTGTGTGTGTGTGTCTGTGTGTGTGTGTGTGTGTGTGTGTGTGTGTGTGTGTGTGTGTGTGTGTGTGTGTGTGTGTGTGTGTGTGTGTGTGTGTGTGTGTGCACCTACCAGGTGTTTCATGGGTAGTCTCATGCCCCCGGCTAGATGTAGGTTTGCTGTTGGCCATGAACATCTTCCATAACCCAATATGCCACAATCTCTTGGATTTCCTCTCCTGGTCACACGTATCTCCTCAGCTGATGTTGCCATAGAAGGTATAGCACTTTGTGGCACTGACTTTGGCAACTAGCATCCACAATGGCTAACATTTATAGAGGCAGATGTGGACTTGCTGCCACAAGTTGTGTGACCATGCCTTCAAACAGTAAGTGTTCAAGCCTGTCAGAGGTGTCAGCTAAGTGTGAATTGCACTCCCAGAAGTCATCCTGCACACCCCGTAGTAACCTTACCACCTTCCAAAGGCTGAAGTAGCACTAGCCAGAGCTTTCATAATGGCCCTGCACATGTGTTGGGTAGCATCCATAAATACAGCTAGCTCAGGCAGAAGTAGCTACCCATGGCTTTAATTTGTTTCAGTATGAATACTCCACTGCTCCTCCCTGCTTGATGGTGCTTGTGGCAGACACTGATGTCTGTGCAACAGAGAATGATTTAATATCCTTACTGCAAGTGTCCACAATAACATTTCCTGCATATGTTACGTGTGCATCTTGGATTCTCATGGGAACAGAGGCTGTGTCTACAGTCAGTGTAGGGGATCTGGTGGACACACTCACTGTGTCCAACATTGACAATGTTCTCCTTAACAATGCCAGTTGTTCACTGTCATCATGGTCAGAGTCTTAATAGTCTACAATATCAGGACATGGAATTTTTACAGTGGTGCAAGTGGATGGAGAATCACCTATATAGACAGCAAAGTACATTACAAGTAGTACCCATGCTTTACTCACAGTACAGAAAGTATGCTGTAGTTCTGTCAGTAACAGATAATACAGCATGCCTCATTTAGTAGTCCATGGAGCAAGTATTAATGATCTAACTGTAGTACATGCAACAAGCGACATCAGCTGGATATACAAGAGCAAGTGAAGTCATCAAAATGTATAACCCTGTACTAAAGGAATAGCAATGCCCATTTAGGGCATCACTAATGGATACTGCTAGGACACAATGAAGCTTGAATCTAAGATCCAACAACATACTGTGGGAGTATGAGGAGTCCAGTCTCCCTTTCAGAGATACTAAAAAACTTATTTGTCTTTGCCAAAGGCTGTTCTGCAGAAGTCCTCCCTCCTGTGACCATTCCTTCTTGTGTTAAGTGCTGATCATTTTTGTCATATCAAAGATAACCTCCTGTAACACATCCTTTCTGTATAAGGTGCTGTGCATGCTTCTCAGCATCATGGGTAATACCAGTTGCCCATTGTCTCATCTGGTCAGGGGTGTGGTCTTAAGTATTCAAGGCATTAATTTCCACAACAATGTCCTGCCAAGGACAGACCTGGTACATCTTGTCAGCACTGTCCACCCCAAACAGATGTCACTCATGGTGATGATGGGCATTCAGTAGACCCTCATTTTTGGCATCTGAAAACCTGTTCTTGTGACGCTTACTGTTGTAGGGAATTTTGTTGTGTGGTTACAGAAAGAGCTGTCTGAGTATTACACAATGGACTGCATCTATGGCTACTCTATCTACACTATTACTAGTTTCCACATATAGCACTTCACTACTACTAGTCTATATTTCATTATTTTCTTTATTGTGAGACAAAACCCATCACACACATGAAAGGCAAACCACTTCTCCCATGAAAAAATGTTATGTGTCATATCAAGAGATTGCATCAGGTCACTATTCGGCATAAGTATGTTATTCTACTTTTGGACATGCTGTCTGCAATACACAACCTTTTTTCAGGTACATCACACAGTTGTACCTGCCATGGTCAGTATGCAAGTACAAACATTTGTCATGTACCGTGTAAGGAGAAACTGCTAGCATTGGACCTCATACAAGTGGTTATACAGACCCAACAAGACACTTCTTTTTGTGTAAGTGAAGGTCATTCATATATCACTGCAATCTATGTGCTCCTTTACTTAATAGGCACCTGTAAATAAGTTTTTTTGTGATACAATTCATACTCTTCCTTCCTTATGACACTGCACATTCACACATATATCAAGGACTTGTACAGAAGCAATTATTTACATCTAACAATAACTACCAGGGAAATTTTTACTTTTACCTTGAGCAAATAAGGATGCCATTTAACTGGTATTAATTATCTCCAGTAGGTGTAGTAAATTATCCAAGTGTAGCTCTATAACCACTTCTGTAGTGAGATGAAGCTCTCTGCAGGTGCTAGTGTTTATATTTTGCTATACCCAAACTCTGGGTATGATAATTTGCAAATGAAGGTTCATATTATTAATGTCTCTGAATGAATCTTTCTGCATCTTGCACCAGGCTAAATAACAATGTTATTACCTCCACCTGAATAGTCTCATGTATTGAATAATTACTTCATATTTTTTGTTACAATTGTGGTGATGAGACATAAGGTATTTTCTTTCCTGAGGAGTTGAAAGAAGTCACTTTTCTGTTTAGGAGTTGTGAGAAATGGTGACATAGCTTTTTCCCTAGCCTCAGTCAGAAGCAGGTGTATCTCAGTCTGGCTTTAGATGTAGGTTTTGGAGGAATGCCTCATTTGCACTGGAGATGCTGACCACCATTGTCCAATTAGCATTTACATTTTAAAGTGTTAATACGGTGTTAATGTATAATTCCTAGCTCATGGCTACTATATAATTTTTAAACTCAGACCCATCAAAACACTTGCATCTAATAACATTAGCATGTCAGATCATGCCCGGTTATTGATAAACATAGATTAGAGACTCTTACTCTGTAGTTTTTAGTTTTATTTAGTTATAAGTCATTATGTCCTACCAAATCCTATTTGCAAGAATGCAATTTTTTGGTGTCAAATATCCTCGGACTACTGGTAATCATTTTGAGGAGTGAACTGTAATTGCCTGTAATTTCAAAATAGGATCAATTATATGTCTCTTTCTCCAAGGTGCAGTGACCTTGATGCAGTATATTTGGAAGTAAGATTATATGGGACAAAGTCCCCATTATATGGGGATACAGTACCATTCTAAAGTAATTTTAAATCTCCTGTATCTAAATTTTAGATATCATAAGCATGATCCTCAAAATTATAGTAGGAAATCATCTCCAAGGAAGGCTTTCCCAGTTATTACACATCCTATTTTTTGCTGTCTTTTCTATTGTCTAGTACTTCATTACAATTAATTATAATTCATTATTTTTTTCAGAATGCATGCTTGATATTCCATATCTTTCTCAACTTCATAGCTACATTATCAGGGGCAAAAACTAAATATAGTCAGTAACAAAGGTGCAAAATCAGGATCACTTTTAAAATACTCATAATATTCAGTTATAAAACTGATACAATAAGAGACTTTGTAGAAATACACATTTTCTGAAATGCAAGACGTATGTAAGTCGGACACTGTTAATTGTCATTAACCATCACTGTTCTGCTACAAAATCATACATTTATCAAGGGATTCCTGAAGCAAGATCAGTGGCATTTGATAAGTATTGGCAAACCATACAAGTTATAACTGCATACCTTTAAGGCTACCTCTGAAACTCTGCATTGAATAATGAAATTAGAGTCAAGGTTAGATGATATTGAAAAGCCTGGTATAAAAGCAGAGTTCCTAGACATTATACTAAGCTGTGAGCATGCTAAAATAAGCACAGTATGTTTAAAACAGCATTCTCCTCCAAATTAATTGACACAACAAGAAAAAAGAAATCACTAGATTTTTTGCAAAAACAAGTCCTTGCTTTTTCTCTGAGTAACAGTGACCAGAGCTCTGACTATAAGTTTTAGGATATGTGGGTGCACTGTATAAACAGTGCAAAGGACTTGCCCTTCTTTGTAGAATAGTAAGTTGAAACAAATACCTATTCTCAATTGTCATATCACAGTTTTGAGCAGGCAACTTTAAAACCAAACCAAAAAAAAAATCTAGCTGCTGTAACTTTAATTAAGTAGGGCAACCTTGAACTGTTTTTTTTAGCAAATAACAATGCCCAATGAAGAAATTTCTGAGATCAGTAATATGATGGTGGCATTACACTTTAAAACCTGTCACTTAATTGATCTTTTCTTTACGTGTTTTGATCACATAAATGATGATATTGATTAGAAACGTATCCTTTGGATGAGATGTTAAACAGGGGTCCCATCTGCCTGAGTCGATGGTAGCACAGATGGATGTAAAAGATCCCATGGCACCTATCGAAAAGAGTAAGCGAAGTTTCCCCTATGCCCTAGTTTCCCCTATTTAGTATAAATATCACCTCAGTTCTCCCCTGAAAAGGGGTTATTAGCCTAGTGGGACTAACCTAGTCAACAAAAGGATAAATAAAATAAATAAATCAAGTATCCGTCCTAAATATGTGATTTAGGATTGTTGTATTTGAACTGAAGGAAGTGTTCCGTGCCATATAATCAATTCTGTTTTGATGACGGTTAACATAAAACAGGTTAATAAAATGTGTTTACAATCTCTTGAAGGGTGCTATAGTCAAAGATCCTGAGTCCTGACAATATCCTCGGATGCATCTTAAATAGCATGAAGCACGATTTAGCTGCACTTCTAACAACACTGTTCAGTCTCAACCTCTGTACAGATTTTGTACCAAGTGAATGGAGAACAGCTACAGTCAGTCATTCTACTGCATAAGGAAGGGCCTTGCACATACCCAGGCAATTACAGACCCATAAGTCTGACCAGCCTCATATGCAAAGCCATGGAAAGGCTTATCATGGAAATAATCAGGACATAGGGAACCTCCAAACATTGGACCTGTCTCAGTGCAGTCATACTTACTCAACCTGGTGGATTTTTCTGAATACATCACCCAAGCAATGGATGAAGACAAAACAGTACACAGCACATACCTTAATCTGACCTAAGCTTTTAACACAATTGCCCACTCAAGCATAGTAGAGAAGCTAAATAATCTGGGAATAAACCCATATGTCACCCACTAGATTGCCAGCTGGCTCATAGATAGGACACAGATAATCAAAATAAGGGAATTTAACTTCACAAAGAGATCAGTCACCAGCAGAGTCCCATGGTTTTCTGTTGGGACCTCTCCTGTTTGGCATCTACTTTTCTGAAGTAAAAGCCAGTACTGTAGGGCTCTGGTTAACTAAGCTTGCAGATGACTACAAGCTAAGAGCAGTCATTGAATCCCCAGATGACTTAAACATCCTGCAGGAAGGTTTATCTCAAATAAACAATTGATGTCAAAATCATGGACTGAAACTAAATACCAAAAATGCTTTATTGTATCCTTTGGGAAGTCATGTACCCCAGGGAACTACCACTTTGACAATATGCCCCTAGGGATTCACCGAGTTGTTTGGGATTTGGGAACTTGTATGGACAGTGACCTATCTTTTGACCAATGTGTGTCTACTGTTGTAAGTAAATCCTTCTATATTGCACAGCTTATAAGCAAAGGGACTATGCCTGCATCTAGGCATGTCATTGACCCCCTTTACTCAGCCCTCCTTAGGCCAAACATTGAATATAATGCTCCTATGGCATGTCTCTGTCCGGACACATGCACCAAATGGAACACTGACAGAGATACCTCAACCACAAAGGCTAAACAAATATGCTACATGAACGAATTCAAAGCCCTGTCACTATACTCAGTACTGTACTGACTGCTAAGAGGTGACCTGTGTCTGGCATGCAAGGCATCCTACAACCCATTGCAAATGGATTCACTGCACATCAGCAAGTCAAATGGCATCATAAATACTCAGTCTTAGGATCTAAACCTCTTCTGCAACATCAACAGAATGGTTTGCATTGAGAGGTATATCTCACAAAGGATGCTGCTGCTGTGGAACAAACTCCCTGTCCACATAAAACAAAGTTTATCCTTGCCTATACTAGCTCTATGGATGAGAAAATTTACCCCAGGACTGCCCCCGAGGCTAACTCCTGAACTACTATTGGATAGATGCAGCTCCTAAAAGCTTTATCCCATGCATGCATCCCCTCAAATTATCTATGACACGATCACAGTTATTCTAATTAGGGTTAATATATAATTATTGACCATGGGATTGATAAGGCCAAGCTATAACCAAATGGGATAGGCTATTTTGAGTACAAAAAGAGATTTTGGCTAGACTTAAAATAGCCCAAAAGGGCAGTTAGCCTAGTTCTTACCTATGAACCTATGGACGTATGATTGTGCTCACGTAATGACAATTTGCAAGCTGCCAAACTGTTCTTTGAGGTAGTAGTGAGTTATTAGCTTGCTGCATTAATATACATATATAGCAAGCTAATAACTCACTGCTAATTTATGAAAAACAAGTCTGGAAATCTATAAGCTGCCACTAAGAGATTGCTATCCTTTATACACAGAATTTGTGTGGAGGGCACCAAGTGGTTGTGTGTTGCCTAAACTGCCAAATTCCATTTAAAGAGACCTGCCTTTTTGTACTGTCACCATTGGCTCAACCCCTCTGTATCCCATATGACCTATCCTCATACATACAATAGCAATGGTTAATGCTTTTATTGCAGTGCATAACAGGGAAATTGTCTTAGTGTCATTCTATTTTTCATACCATGCATTTTCCTATTCTGACTACCTTTTTCTGTTAAGCCAGGTGATCAGAGAACTGTAAAATACAGCATCCTGAGGCTGAATTAATTGTGCTGTGGAAATGCATGTTTTTTCTTTAAAAATATGTCCATGGAGAAGCAGCAATTACTATTATTGCCTTGATATTATGCAAGTGTTATTATATTATCCCCAGAAGTGAAAAGTAATAACCAGACATAGGCATGACTTTTGTCTCATCAGTACAATATTTGCTTGCACTCCATCTCATAGCGTGGATGTCTCACGAACATTCAGGTCTTCATCCCTTGCCATATGCAGAAAGGAGATACAGTCTGCCTTTTCAAGCTTCTTGCAGCATATATTTGCTGTCACAAACAAAGCAAATGTTTGAACCTACTATCCCCGTTTTTCAGACAAATAACCTTAAAGACAGAGACTATCAAATGAAAGAAGATTTTACTTATTTTGATAACTTCTGACATCATGTGTTCCTTTTGTACATAAAATATGCTATTTCTTTTCATTCTGCCACTGTGGGACATATACTAGGACTCTATATAGGATGACTGAAAGAATGAGAATGTGGTGACAGCTGCGTGCAGCGAACTCACTGCACCAGCTATACAATATGTTGTACTGTGTGTGTGTGTGTGTGTGTGTGTGTGTGTGTGTGCACGCGTGAGTGTATGTGTGTGCACAGTGCATGTGCTTATGTGTGTGTGTGTGTGTGTGTGTGTGTGTGTAAGAAACATTTTTATGGTTTTATCATCATCTGTTGGGGCAAAAAATACATTTTCTGCTACAACTGACTGCTGACCATTATCCATTATTGCTGTAGGCTTAAAGTTATATATGTCATGTTGTTGTCATTAGGGGTCATTTTATCTGCAGTCCTTGCAGCAGTTTCTAGGGATAAGGTTGTGCATCACATACCCATCACCATTTACATATAGTGTACATGGTTGATTACACACTGACTGTGCAGGCTGGAAAAGTAGTACATACGTGCAGTAACTGATGACATATTGCATAGTTCAGTGGCCATTGTAACTGGCCAATCCAAATGACAAAGCTCAGCAGTAACTGTTTTTGAAGGTTTTGCACATACTGGCATGGGCTGCTTGACATATGCTCTTAACATTCCTGGAAAATGTAATATTAATTAGTATTCAGTGTGCACATTAGATGTTGTAGGCCACCCCTGGCTATGTGCCCCATAATCCTTGGGATGTTCATGTGAGCAGTAAGATTATAGTTAACTGATGAAGTAGTTGTAAATGTTCCTGCAATCGTGAGCATTATAGAGGCATACACCATTGCCAATATGCATACCACAGCCTATACTCACAAACAATGCAGGCCAGAAGTCCAGCTACATGTGCGTCTTCCAGAATTGCAACAAGTAGCGACCTCCTCCTCTAACTTGAACAGAGGAAGCTGGATCAGTCCCTGCCATCATGTATCCTGTTTGTCATCTGCATATGGTACCACTATGCAGGCCTTCCTTGCGTATTCATAATCCACTTGTGTCAGGGTTGGATAGTACAGGCCCTGCCACCCATAGTGGTGCCATCATTGCTCAGTGTGTGCTGGATACTACCATGACCAGACAGCTGCTTGCTGTACTCATGGGCAGTTGTCAGATGGACAGTAGTTTCTTCATTATCAAACCATCCATCCTCATAAATGTGCCATGTGAACCCCGGGTTGTTCATAAAATGGTCATGGCATGATTCATCTATTATAAAGTAATAATTGCCTGCAGTTAGTATTTGCTATGCTGTGTGCTCGCTTTACATTTTAGCATTGTTTCTTCTACACCTTAATAGCGATCATGGATCGGTAATTGAAGATATGCAGATATATATACTGCCATGGCATTAGTTGCAGATGTCCTACCTGCAGGTTGGGAAAGAATAGATATTTAGGTCATGCTGTCATGGCTCCAAATGAATTTTGATAGTGTTGTAGGGTTTACCACCTAAACAGACTACTCATTTTAGAGAAAGTAACATCCTTTCACATCTACTATATTTCATATGCCATGCGTCAAATGACACATACAAAGCCATGCAATGGGGGTTACACCATCACAGTGCAACAATGGGTACTATTGTTGCTCTCTATTAGACTTTGAGGGTCATCAGAATGGCAGTGGGGATGGGATACCTACATTTGTTTACCGGGAAAATCCGACTGGGCAGATATCCATTTTCTGCAGAGGCCCAGGGAGAAAAACTCCGCAATCACAATACAAAATGTTAAATAGATATGGTACAAAGAAAGAAACATAAGTTACATAAAAACACATAATCGAGGTTTAACAAAGCACTGGTACATAGATACAATGTAGTTTTCCTTATACATAGAGATTCAAAGTTTAGGAAAGCAGGAATACATGGATACATTGTAGTTTTCCTTGTATATAGAGACTTTGACAAAGGCATTACAGAGGATGTACATGTCATGAGTACAACATGGTTGTTGGTTTCACAGTTTATAGAGATATCAGGATGGCGAAAAGGGGAATTTTAGATGGAGAATCCTTGCCACTGTAATAGTAAGGAGTAGTAAGGTAGTACGAATATAAAGAAGTAATAATTGTTAGGGTTGGAGCATGTGCAGAGCCTTATAGTAGTTAGATGAGTATTGAGTATTTTTTTAAAGTGAGCCAAGTTATTTGTAGAGCTGATAGTTTCAGGGAGTGTGTTCCAGATTCTTGCTACATATATTAAGTAAATTGAGTCACCTGTAGTATTAATGGCTATGGTTATTTTTAATAGTGATTTATTAGTGGAACATAAGACATAGACATGATTATTAGAGCAAGGTTGTAGTATGTTTTGAAGGACTGTTTTCTTTTTCTGGTTGGTAAAGTAGTGTATGAGCCATTATAAGATGGGAGTAGGATACGAGATGGGGAAGTTCTAAGCAGGTAAGTTGTTTCAGGGCTAAACATTGGTGGGATCTATATGTAGAGTCGGTGGCAAATTTTGCTATTTTATTGTAGCAGGCTTCAAGTTTTCCTAGATCTGTTTTCTTGTTGTTGGTGAGTATGGGTGAAGTGTAGAAGACAGTGGACAGCAGGTGGGTTCTTGATGGTAGCATTGGCATCATTAGTTAGAAATTGTTTATATACAATGTGTTTATTTGGTTCCCCTTCACAATCTCGAATTACTGAATGCTCGAAATTCAGTAACTCGAGACTGTAAAGTCAAAAACCCATAAGCGCAAATCTGCATAAGTGCGAATTTGAAATATCTCGAATTTGCGCTTATGCATGTCAGCTACGTAATGGGAAATGTGTAAGTCGGGATGTTTTACGGAAGTGAAGGCAAGTGAGTGTATGTGTGCGTTTTGTAAGTTGTGTGTGTGGGTTAGGGTAGGGAGGTGGGAGTATGAGTGTGAGTGTTGGATGTGTCTGTATTTGTGTGTGTGTGTGTGTGTGTGTGTGTGTGTGTGTGTGTGTGTGTGTGTGTGTGTGTGTGTGTGCGAGGCAGTTTAAAATGTCTGTGTGGTGTTTTTTATTTTGTGCATTAGTGCAGTCTCGGAGTTAGAATATATAAGTGGGGGGTGTGGGGGGTGCAGGGGGGCTTTTTTTGTTTTCGTGCTTGTGGGTTTTGGGATTTT
This sequence comes from Protopterus annectens, assembly GCF_019279795.1. Lineage (NCBI taxonomy): Eukaryota > Metazoa > Chordata > Ceratodontiformes > Protopteridae > Protopterus > Protopterus annectens. The sequence goes on from NC_056743.1 coordinate 1,034,518,813, forward strand.
TGTTGGTTCGACTTTACAGTTTTGAGTTACAGAATTTTTGAGCATTCAGTCATTTGAGATTGTGAAAGGGAACCATTTATTTTTATGTACCTTCTTGATAGTTTGAGATATATACATGTCACATTTCATGTTATTATCAATAATTACACCTAGGAGTTTTTGGGATATGGGAAAGATGATGATGTTATCTGTAGATGTGATATAGAAAGCAGGAGTGGGGGGGGTCAATGGCCTTTTTGGGTTGGAACAGCATAAGTTTGGTTTTGTTATCATTAAGGATGAACTGTGAATTTGAAAGTCAGGATTCTATTGCAGAGAAAGACTGTTGTGTTACGTCTTGAAGTGGCTGGATGGAAGGGACAAAACATATAAAAGTAGAATTATTAGCATACGTAATCTTTGTCAGTGAATTCATTAAAACCCATTTCATCATCACGGGTTCACTGCTACCAGGTTTGTTAACAATCAATATAGTTTAAAGATATATAATGAAAACCTTTTGTGGGATTTCACCCCGCTCCATTAAATGTAGTTTTAAAGGAAATGCAACAAGTATCAGTGAATTGCCAATACTGATTATTTGGGAACAAAAGTCTGGAAACAAACTATACTCTTTAAGGATGCCAGAAGGAATCACAGAAGCAGGGCCATTTCTGTGTATGTGTAGCTCTTCCATTTGCAGGCCTAGTGGCATTTGTAAGCCTAGCTGTTTCAAACATCATCTTACGTGTTCCTATTATGTACTCTGTTGAACAGTCTGCCCTGCAGCATTGTTGTGCATACTTTCATCTGTTCATACTATGTGCTGTTTTTGTAGACTGCCATAATGTGGGTGTGGGTATCACCATTATTTTGTGGCCTTGTATCTTACCATATGAGCAAAACATGTTCTGTACTGATCCTTCACATGCATGTTCTGCATGTAACACACTATTATTCATACATGCTGAATAGTGCATGTGTCTTCCTCTTAATGTGGGTTTGAGTCAGCATGTCCTTATTGCCTGGCTTCACAATGATGCCTTGCTTGTGCTGTGGACAGTCCGACCTGTGATTCATTCTTCGTCACCTGTATAACTACTGAGCACATTGCTGCTAGCGAGCAACATTTCATCTTCTTCCCTAGCATTTACAGTTGCCACACATTGTCCACTGTGTGACCAGCTCTCTCTGACTGTGTCCAGCTCTTCTCTCCAGTATTGTCGGACTTAGTAAGGCATCTGTATTTGGAAATCTCCAGTCCCCATTTGCATACCAACTTTGCATTGTTTTTTGTAATGTGCTGTACACAGTGTGCAACTTTTTCATTTGCATATTGACTCAGTTTGATTTGTTTCATTATGTTATTGAATTATTATCCTAATGAGTTTGTTGGCAGTGCTTTTTGAGATTGATGAAAGGAGAAGCTTGAAACATTTCATGTTAGCTGCCTTACTTACTAGGTGCCATACATTTGGAGTCTTGTCCTATAGGAGCTTCACAACTATTTAACCATAGATAAATTTAAGGAGTGCCTTAAAAAATTAATCTTGTCTATATGCAAGGGATGACAATACTACACCTGATTAACTCTGCTCTCTGTATGCATGATTCATCTCATTTAGTACTGTATTGCCTTACCGCTATTATGATTTATTTTACGGGTGTATTTTTGTTTATCATCTGTTAGAGTTTACTGTTTGCACTGTCCTTACTTTTATAAGCACATTATTAAAGTTGTAACTATGTCAAATTATTACCTTGATGAGCTCACTTGCCCTGTTTTGTCTGTTTAAATGTTCTGATTATTTATTGCATTATATACGTTGATGATTTCACTATATTTATATATATATATATATATATATATATATATAGATATATATATATATATATATATATGTATAGATATGTGTGTGTGTGTGTGTGTGTGTGTGTGTGTGTGTGTGTGTGTGTGTGTATGTGTGTATTCTGAGCTGTACATGTTCCACCAGCTAGTACTTCTTTTTCTCTTTCTCCTTCTCTCAGTTTTTTTTTTTTTTTAACAGATTTTTTTTGCGGTCTGTTATGCTATTACGCAGCCTGAGGCTGACTGAGAAATTGGATGGTGTTATCTGTGATGTACCTCTTCATGTATTCAGTATGCCTACCAGCTGTATACTTCCTTGCAGTATATTGATTTCTGCAGTGTTACCTCACTAATGTGGCATCTCGCCATCTAGCTACATTATGAATTGCCACATAGAGTGATTTAGCTCACTCTTCCAGCTTGCACTTTGCCTTTTTAGAGGTTTTACAAATCCTGGCCAATATCTGTTTTACTAAGGAGTGATCTATGCATGCAAAACTTAGGAAGAGAAAATATAATTAATTTCATAGACAAGCTTCCCTTTCAAAGAGTTGTCATCCTTTAAGGATTGGGGCTATATTAAATAATTCATTAGCATTTAAACTGAATGCACCTGGTGCTGTAATCTAAACCTTCACACTTGTCTGTCCGCATTATACTTACTGCTAAAAATGCTGATGTTCTGATGCTCCTATTCAAATCTTTCATTAGGTTTGCCATTGAATAACGTTAATGATTTTGTATTCATGTACCAGCCATCTTATGCAGGCTGAATGAATTCTGATGTAGTAAATTAGAACAACATCACAAATTAGCCCAGAAACTTTCTTTCCTCCTGTATGTTTTTATTCTTTGTTTTTATCTTTTTATCCTTATTCCCCACTGACCATCAAACCCTGTCTTCTGGCTATTCTAGTGACTCTTTTATTCTCTGTGGTGGGAGTGCTTTGTGCCATTTTCCCCTGAGGGCAAGACTGACTGAGCTTGAACAGGGAGTCTTTATCTGCATGCAAGAGACTGGGGTCTCCATAGGTATCTGCAATGTCTGCACCTGTTGATTGCAGAAGGCAGATACGAGCTGCTATGATCAGCAAAGTTATAGATATTCCCTTGCATTGCTGGAAGAAGGTGACACAGTGCTGTTATGATCCACAAAGATGTATGTATATATATATATATATATATATATATATATATATATATATATATATATATATACCCTTACACACCTGTTGATGCTAGCCAAATAGTGATCCAGAGCATCTTCCTCCTCCCGGGATGGGCAGGTAACAACGGACACTTACTCCCAGCCTCCCCTGTCCAATTTCTGCATCTTCTGTGCTGATAACTGAATACAGCTTGTGTGGCTCATAGTCAAGCCTTTATCCCTTTTTCCATGGAGAGAGACTACCTTCTGTATTACTAAGTACAGACTCCTGATGTGTGGGGGTGGGAGAGTGATAAATAATGCCTTTGAGTTACACCCATCATAATTCATTTGTTGTGAACATCTGTGTCTATTACTATGATCTCTACAAACAGCAGCCATGTATGAAAGTTAGTTACTTGTAATTTTCATAAATAATTCATCAAGAATATATACTTTTACAGCTTAAAAGCTGCTTTGATTATGTAATAGACTTCCATAGTATGTCTGAAACAGTCCCTCCTTTTCCAGGTTTAAAGCTTAGAATAATTTAGGAGTATCAGAAAATCTATGTCCTTAATAGTAACATATAAGCTTCTTAATAACTATGTTTCATGAGCCTGTACACAAATTAATTAATTGCTTTATTAACTGGCAACATGAGCTAAACCACAGAGAGTCACTTTCAGTTATATTCTTATCCAAAGCAGCCAGCTGAAGGTTCCACTTCAACAACACATAGTTGTGGTATGAATAACAAGTCAATGCAATCTCAGATACAGTTTTCAGTAGCAGCCATTGTAGTCAATACAATTGGACATAAAACGTAACAGATAAAACTTATGAGAGTTAAGATTTCTTTTGTTACATTTTCTACCTTTATGCACATAAGATTTACAGAAAGTTTTAATTTATATGTGCATTCTAAGGGCTTTCCTGCCATGATGTGATGTGTGTTAGCTACTTAAAAAGGCAGATCTGGATACTCATAGATTATTAGTACCAGTAAGCTCAGCTGGGTAGCAAAGAAACATTATTAGATAGTTAAGACAGTATATTTTGGTCACGATTTATCCTTTGTGTAAAGGTGGGTTGTATCATCTCTACATAGAAGTACAAAGGAAGTGTACAGGAACTTGTTCTTTAAATTTGTGAGTAATGGTTTAGTATGTACATCACAGGTTACATAATTCCAGAGACTGAAGTGGTAATGAGGTGGACAAGCTTTTATAATCAATGATTATTCTTACTTTTGGAACTTCCAAGCTGTCAATTGAGAGTGTCAGCATAGAGCAAGATGGAGAACAGAGGCAGTCTTTTTCTAGTTAAGATTAAAAACAAACCAAGGGAAAATGTAGTTTGAAGACGAATCATGTGAGACTACAAATTAATGATTTGGCTTTGTGTGATACTGGTAGTGATGTCAGCTTTTCAACTAGCAAGTTCTAATGCATGTGTCTAGGGGCTTTAACTATGATCTATAAGATGAACTTTTAAAGATGCTGGACATTGCTAATGGATATGAGGGCAACCAGGCTTTGGAACTAACTAAGATGAGCCAGAAGGCTATAACTTATCAATATTTACAGTTAATTTTGTAAAGGCAGATCTGAACAGATACACATTTATTCAGCATATCTTTAATGTATATCTTAAAGACCAAAGACATATAATGTAAAATACCAATGTATTCAAAGTCATGCACTCAGTCTTATTTTTTAAGGTGCATTTCAGAAGGATCTAATGGTACATAGTTTGACTTGGGTTAAGAAGATTGTCTGCTCATTAAAATTAACACACTTTGTCCAAATTAAACAAGTTGATGAGTCAGTCCTTTTAGTCATAATATAATGTAGTTTTAGCTATCATACAAGATGGAGAGGAGTGGGGCTATGACAGCTCATTTGCATAGAATGAGGTTTTACAACCCTTGTTGTGTCTGGTGTGGCTGTTCATAAATAAATTGAGAAGGAGCAGTCATGTTACATATAAGAGGGATTACCTGATTGAATGCATGTTTTAGATAAGGTGGCATATGTCATTGTACTTCAAAACCTTTTCCGTGAAGATAGTATTGAACCAAGTTTTAAAGGAAGGTGAAAGAGTCAATCTAAATACCTTTGCAGAGAAAATCTGATGGCTAACAGAGTCAAATGTAGTTAAATCCTTGGAGGCAGTATTGCACTAAAACTGGAGTTCCAAACAACATGGCGACTGTGCCATTGCCATATCCTTCCATGAGGAAAAGCTGTTTAGTTTGAATGAGTTTTAATGTTTGGCTGTCCAGAATTTGGTTTCTCAAGGGTCTTTATCAGAGAACACAAACAATAATCATGATTACATATCACTACTACACGAAACACCAGGTTTTGGAAAGGATGACACACTTTCCATTCCAAAACTTCATGGATGCCAGATGTAGGAAGAGGCGATAAGCTGAAATGTGGACAACTGGAGGAGAAATTGAATCAGTACATTGTTTAAACAGATTTGGAAAAAATGTCACCAAGACAGAAAATACAGTGTTTTTTTAAACACCTTTTGACATTTACCTCACTCTGAAATTTTTGAAATTGGAGAGATATGCCGTAAGAGTCATTGACGAGTATTATTAGTCTGACAGTGGGGAGGAGGTCATAGTTCTAAGCTTTCCATTTCCAAAATGTGCAAAAAATTATTACTCTGACCCACGAGATGATCATAAAAAATCCAAAGAAATTATGGTGCTGAATCAAGAAAAATTTTCAACATGGTTGCCTTCCTCACAAACCACCTATTCAGTCTTATGCCCCTCTTAAACAGCTACCAAATTTAAAACTTTCTTCATCAACATCATAGCCTCTTTTACCTTCAGCTCTGTCTAACCATTTAGTATTGTACCTCAAAACTCTTAGTTCTGACATTCATGCCTTCAGTCTCCAACCTGTCTCCACATCATATGTTAAACAGTTACTAAAGAAACTGAAACCCTGTTGTCCTTCTGCTGATGATCTCCCTGTTGAGTACCTTAAGCTCGCTGCAGACTCTAAATCATACCCAATCTCAATTCTCATTAACAGACTCTCATGTCACTGCTCTGTGGAAACAAATATTCATTATTTCCCTCCATAAAGGTGGTAACTCCTCTGAAATCTCTAATATTAAGTTATTACCATCTTGTCCACCTCTCTAAGATCATGGAAACGAGCAGCTCCTCTAGTACCACTTGCAAAATGGTCTCCTAACCCCAAACACAACATGGTTTTTAATCAGGCCATAGCACTACTACAGCTCTTCTCAACTTTTCTGACACCATTACTAAAGCTAGAAATTAAGGAAAGTTTATCCCTTCTGTTTTTACTAGATCTCTCGAAGCCTTTGACACAGTGTCACATTAGAAACTTCTGACCCAAATGTCCTCTCTGGGCTTTTCCAAACAAACTTTTCTATGGTTCTCTAACTGCCTATCTGTAAGGCTTTTACTCTGTCAGATGGCTCTCTTCTTTTGCTCATCTAGTTAAAATGGATGTTTCACAAGGCTCTGTTCTCTGTCTACAGCTCTTTAATATTTCGTCATTAGCATATATACCTCCTCTTAGCAAGCTTGCCTTATTCAGTATGTAGATAACTCAGCTCATCGGAAAGCTCACTACAACTACAATCCATGACACAAAATGCCTTCAACTCAGAATAACTGGGGCTACATCAAAACCAACTTTTACTAAACGCCAAAATGACTAAAATACTGCTATGTTTTCCAAAGTCTCATACCAATGCTAAAAGTCATTTCCACATTACCTCTTTAAACAATACAGCTGTTCAAGCAGTTAACTATATAGAATTGCTTGGAGTCACCATAGATGGCATTTAAAGTTGCCCTCATTTCTAGAATCTCTAACCTATAACTCCCACCCACTCTCATCACTCACATTCCCCTCCCCCCATACTTACTTCAACTACTGTTCCCCCACTACCTCACTCAACCATCTCTACTTCATACAACTTAGTAAGCACTATGTTCATCCTACATCCTTTATACTGTTCCTTACCCTTTCTTCTTCTTCCACTACTACACCTCACGTCCAAAAACACTCAGCTAAATATACATCCCAACTCACCTACATCCTCCTACCCAACTAGTACCTTTACCCACTACTCCTATCCATAACACCTACTCTGTTCTCATTCAGTGAACAATCACTACCCAAAATAAAACTATATCCAAGAACCTCTGAACTTTATAAACCCAAACCTAAATTTCCCCTACCTCACCACTCTGATTCACCTTTACTGCACCTTTTAAATACCTTCCAATTCTCAGGCAACATCCAGCCCAATCCAGGCTCCCACAATTACTTAACCTCTCCTGCTAACTTTACTCACACAGTCCCACAAGAACCTAACTCAAATCTCAAAAATCTCTCCTTCTACTCCATTAACATCCACAGCGTTCTTAACAAGACATCAGAATTTCACTCCTGAAGAGACCGACAGTCCCCTGATAAAGTCTCGCTCTCTGAAACATGGCTCAAACCACATAACACAAGCAACGAATCCCTCCCAACTACAAGATTTTATGCCTTGAAAGAACACAAAAAAGGTGGAGGAGTAGCTTTTCTGTACTCTGACCTCCTGACCATATCCCCTCTAACCATTCCATCTCCCCCATTTCACCCAGCTGAACTCCTCATTGCCAACTGCAAACTTAACAAATACAAAACCCTAACAAAAGTTGCCACTTATATACACCCTGGTGACAACATACCCTTCTAGAAGAAATTGTTCACTGGCTGGCTAACAACATACTTAATGAAACTGCCATTCTTGGAGACGTTAATATTAACTGGCTTGCTGTCTCCTCCAACTCCTCTACCAGTAGAATTCATCTTCACAGTTACACCCAGCTTATCTCTTCCCCTACTTTTCTCAACAAATCTACCAACTCCAGTTCCATCATCTATGGATTCTTGTCTCTCATCATAAAGTCTATCATCACCCTGAATCCCTCCCAGGCTCAATAAGTGATCACTCCCCATATGAGTCCTAAGGTCGTCCCCTCACATTTTCAGATCTCACAAATTAAAAGAATGCCGTAAGCTAACCAACTACAATCCAGAGACTCTCAACAACCATCTGTCCTCAATTGACTGGTCCTTCCTCTTTCACCTCTCCTTAGACAAAGCCATTCTTCAATTCAACTCTATCTTCCTAAACATTTTAAACTCTCTAGCTCCCACCAGAATAGTTAGAGTCAAATCTCGCTTTTCACCTTGCCTCACCCAGTCTACCACTTCTATTATCCAAAATAGAAACGTTGCATAAAAACTAAATCATTCCCTCATTTCCACAAATATAGGGAACTCCATAACCTGGCCAAGAAAAAAATAAACACAGGCAAGAAAAACCTTTACTACAGCTCTCTAGCCACACACTCTAGAACCCCCCCAAAATTCTGGAGTTCTGTCAACCAAATTCTCCACCCTGGTAACCCTTCTATAGCCAACCCCTGCCCCAATAACACAAACCAAGAAACTGCCAACACCTTCAATACTTACTTTGTTGATACCATTAGCAAACTTATGCCATCTTCCAACTCAACAAATCACTCTCGTCCCTCCACACCCCTACCACAACACTGCCCTTTTTCACTAAACCCTATCTCCACTAGCTATATTAAAAACCTTCTTCTCAAACTTAAAGTGTGTTCCCCATCTGCTGACAACCTGCCATTTCACTTTCTTAAGGCTGCCACCAGCTCCATTGCATATCCAGTTTCAATCTTCATTAACTGCTCAATCTCTGAAGCCACTGTGCCAAATGTCTGGAAGAAATTCCACTCTATACCTATTCATAAAGGGGGAAACTCGGTCAAACATTCTAACTATCACTCTATTGCCATCAGGGCTGCAGGAGACAGCTGAATGGGTGTGGTCAACAAAACCACAAAACTTAAAAATACACTACCTGGCCTGGCAAACCATCATTCATTATGAAAGTCCAATCAAGACAAAATAAAATAGAAGAATAAAACTATTTCAATGCATGGCTGCATGGACAGCTTACTTCATCTATAGATGGACAACAAAGGTTGTGAGGCATGAAAAATAAATATAAGAAAAACCAGAAGCACTCAACTCAAACATGATCAAAACAAAAAAACAAGAAGCTCAAGATACATTTAACTTTAAAGGATTTACTGTACAGGTTATGGACCACACATGATTGGCATTCACAGATGAAAAGCCTGTGTAGTTATACAGTGTGTCACTCCCATCCAAGGGACACACAAACTCTCCTTGCCTTGCTTGGACACATCCAGAGTCACTGTGCAACAAGTATGTGCAATTTGAAATGTCTCTGGCTGATGTGATGGCCCCTGAGCATTTTATTCACCTCTCAACCAAAAAGAGCAAAAGAAATCTGAGCCATACACAGAAGTGGGAGCCCAAAAATAAAGCAAAATTTGTAAGAATGCTGCTCTAAATAAACAAGAAAAATAGAATAATAGGGTCTTGCATTAGTATGATTTTTCTGAAGGTATAAAATTTGAAACTCAAATGTCTGACATTTTCTAACTTCAGTCTTTAGTGATTTGTCACTACCACACAATTTTATGAAAATGAAAAAAAAATGTGATGCAAAATAAAAAATAGACACAATACAGCTGGGAACGTATAAATTAAGTTTGAAAGAAATAAGATGTTGTGTTACCACCATACATTTACATTCCAAAGTCCCTGAGCAAAATAAAACAGTAACAGAGTAACATACCACCACATCAGCTGCTTCGTAAGAAGAGAGAAAGAGAGAAACTTAAAAACTTAAATGGCTATCATTCAGTGAATTCAGTTCTCACCATATTGCCGAACAAACAGACAAAACACCAACCCAAACCTGTAATGAGGGAATACAGCCCTCAAACAGTTTCAGTTCTTTCAGTTCTTGCCATACAACCAACAAAAGCAATAAAACCTGACATAATGGGGAATGGGGAATAAAAAAAATAACAAATATTAAAAATTAAATACTTTAAAAATAAGAATAGAAAAGAAAAAGTGTTGTGTTACTATGTATTATGAAGAAACAAGAAGGAAGAAATTCAAATGCCTGTCAATTTTACTGCTGACAGAACAAAAACAATTTTCAGCAGAGACCCAGGGATTAATACTGCAGACACATCTTTGTGGCACAAAAAAACGAGGCAATAAGAAATAGGAAGAAAAATATGCAGACGTGTCTAAGTACACAAAAACAAGCACAAACAAGCACACACAAACACAGGGAGAAAGATACAACCCCCAACGAAGGCACCCCGACCAAAGAAGCAAACCAAAGCCATGGCTATATGAGACGTCAATGCCTGCGCTGCACCATCACATTTCAAAATATTCAAAATTTAACAGATTAATTATGAGGCTATGAGGAATAAATCAGATCAAAAATGAGGCAAAATTCGCAATTGAGGGTGGTGAGGGTAACAGGGTTCAGGTACCTAACACCTGCATACAGGTACAGGCCTCAAGCCTGGGGTATTTCACACCACTACAATCACTAATCACCACACACACACACACACACACACACACACACACACACACACACACACACACACACAGTCTGTATGGTGTAGTAAAAAAACGCCACACAATAAGTGGTAAACACACACACAAACCCCTCGTCACCAAGTACCATCTGTCCACGTAAAAATTACCATACATCCCGGTCTAAATCGTGAGACTGCTGCCACCACCATAATCCAGTAAAATCAAATCAAATCCAACCTGCCCTGCCCGCCTCCAAACTCTACTCAATCAGATCTTCCCTTGCCAATCGTCCTCTTCCCCCTGCAGCAACCAGTCCGATTTCCTTGACCTGACCCCCGACATTGCGATTCAGAGTAGCGTGCAGTTTTAGGGTTCCAGGCAGTCTATGCCAGTTTAAAACTGCATGAACTTCGCGATTCTCACAATCATTCAATCAGGACTGCCCGTATATGCACATGCAGTATGCACCACTGGCTCAGCATAAGCGTCGCCGAAGTCCACTTAAATTTAAAATTTTTTTTTTTTTTTTATCTGTACTATTAGGTTGAGGAGGCCGCAGGCCGCAGTCCAGATAACGCACCGCGCCCTGATTGCCATACTTTCTCACCTGTCCAAAATTCTTGAGCACTGTGTGCATAAACAACTTATGTCTTATCTCGCTCTAGAAAACCTCATGACCCCTACCCAGCAAAGTTTCTTGCCCCATCATGGCACCACTGCCGCTCTTATCTCCTTTACTAACTCTGTCTCTCTAGCCAGAGACAATAATAAGCTAGTGTCCTGCATCTTCCTAGATCTCTCCAAAGCCTTTGACACTATCTCCCACCCTATCCTTCTCTCTAAACTGGCCCAACTCAATCCCTCCCCTACAACTATCTCATGGTTTGCAAGCTACCTGTTTGACAGACAGCCATCCATCAGATGGCTCACTAGTCAGTCACCTTTTCTCCCCATACAAATGGGCATCCCACAAGGCTCTATTCTTGGCTCTTCTCTTTAATATTTTTACTAACCAGCTTCATACATAATGTCCTCAGTCATCCATCATACGGTATGCTGATGACTCCACTATCATCTCCATTGCTGACAATCTTTCAGACCTGCACAGTCTCACTCAAACTTCATTTAACCATGCTGAATCTTGACACAGTCACAACCAACTGATACTAAACCATAAAAATACAAAATGTATCCTATTCCTACCCAAGTCTCTCAACCATCTTAAATCCTCTTTCTCTATGTCTTCCCTTAACAAAACTTCTGTCTCACCCGAATCCCACACAAAGCTCTCAGGAGTAATCATTGATGACCCATTTAAATTCAATCTCAATGTTCATCACTGTATAAAGAAAACACACCAAAAACTTGGCCTTCTCTACAGAAATTAAAGGTTCCTTACCCCTAACTCCAGAATTTAAATCTCTCAGGCTTTTCTCCTCCCTAACTTCTTTTACTACTCTCAAATCCTTACTAACCTACAGTCATCTCTGGTATCAAAACTTTAAACCACATATAACAAAGTTGCTAGATTTGCAGCTAACATGCCACCTAAATTTCTCCACTGTCACGTGCTTTAAACACTTAGCTGGTTAGAATTTCCTAACCAACTCTTACTTGCTAAACTACTCATCATCCACTCTATCCTAAACAAACCATCCTCCTGGCCTAGCATATCCTCTCTTATCATCCTCTATAATCCATCACACTCCCTTACTAGCTCAGATCAAGGACGCTTACAAGTATATAAACCCAAAAAAGCACTAGGACAAAACCTCTACAGCTACCTTCCAGCACTAGCATGGAATAAACATCCTATGTCCCTTAGAAATATTACACATGCACATGTTTTCAAGACAGCCTTCAAACACCACCTATCCAGTGCCTGGAAATGTAACTGCAATCACTCTACTTAGTCTTCCTTTCTTCTTCCCTCACTCTTCACCCCACCTCTTTTTTTCACTTACCACCTCTTCCTCTCTCAATTAACCACTACCTACTCTAATTCTCTGCTTAGCACAACTTCTACTATCTCCCGCTCCCCTTACCCCTACCTACTCCTGCCCCCCATACTATTGATACTATCACTCTTCCTCCTATCCCCTTCTCTATAAATCCCCCTTTACACTGTTTCTTGTTTACCTCACATCTACGAAACTAACACTTGACCCTCCGTATGTCTCTTCTGCTATATCCCTCCTCTGTACTCACTCTTAACTTCTTCTGCCTCACTTGCAGAGTCTACTAATATGTTCTAACAATTTGTATACCTGTTTAAATGATTGTGCATACTTCTTACTATACTCAGTAGAATCAGCCTAGTTAACAATTATTTTTTACCCTCCCTTCTCTATGGCTCACCTATTTTGACTAACATCCAAATCTCTTTTAAATCACAAATAGAGCAATACTGTAATAAGGCAGCTCAATTTGCAGCTAACCTGACACATAAAGCTCATCATTGCTCTGTATTATGTGCTCTCATCCGGTTAAGACTCCAACAAACAGCAACTAGCCCATATCTCTTCAGTACTTTATCACTATCTCCCAACTCTCCCTCTGCACTCCCAAGACAAAACAAGTCTGCTTGAAATCCATCAACCCCAAAAAATGTATGGGGCAAAGTTTATATTCAGACTACATATCCCAAAGTATAGAACGTTATCCCCAAATTCATTCTCCATGTATTTATGTCTCCTCTCAATACATTTTTCACTAACTCATGGCTATGCCCATGCCCCTCACTGGTATGTTCTATTACAACAAATACATTACATTCTTACTGGTGTAATTGCTAAGATGTTTACCTTACAAACACAAAGTATAGGGTTTGATTTTCACCTTTGAAGGAAGCTAGCTAAGCTTAAAATGGCCCACCAAGGCAGCTAGCCTAGTAATTACTTATGAACTTATTATATCCCTAATTTGTCTTTTCTCAGTTCTCTAGCTGGTGTACTTAGTTAAATAGGGGTTCTAGTCTCACTGTGGTCAACTGATGTGTATGTAGTCAGAAGAGCCATAACTGTGTATCCTACAGTCCCATAGACTACACATATTTAGACTTGTGCCATAGCGCTTGAGTTAACCACTGAGTTCACCTATGAACCTAACCTCTGACCTCTCATCATACTATCTACCTATAAATTTCAACACCTACCCACTCCCCACACTTAAGGTGATCTTGTAATTTTTATTTTTATTTCCTGGCACAGTAGACAATATTTCTAATTCTTTTGTATATACAGATCATATTTAATTGTTTTTTATTTATTTTTATTTTTGCATCACTAGTGTCTCCTCATGCTTTATTGTATCCTACAAATTTTATTACTAAACTGTATATACATATACTTTTCTTAATTATATTTGTACTAGTGTTTTATTAGATGCTATTTAACTCTCTTGAGCTTTCTTCCTCAGGCTTCTGGTAACAAATGTCTATAAATAAATAAGTAAATAAATAAATACATACATTTCCTGTCATAATGTAGAACAAATTGGCAAAATGTGGAACAAATACTAATATCTAATAGCTTATCAAAAACGTCAAGTAGGAAGCTCACAGGATGGATAAAATGTGTTACTTTGTAGTTATAAAACATTATTTTGATGGATTAATATGATTCAGAATTATTTGCCATGGATATTTTCTAAAAAAGTTATTTTCAATGAATGTATGTCAGACCCTTCCACTGTAGAACATTGAGGAACATGGACTATTTAAGACTCAAAATGAGGAATATTCGTTTTAATAATGGTACACTTGAGAGTTATAGGATGGGGGCATGTTAGTAGGATGATAACTAATGGATTTGTAGGGGGTTAATTAGGTTAATACTTTTCTTATTGACAGCCTCTGTCCATAAGTTACCCAGTCAGTGGAATGACATGAGAAGGTTAATGTGGCTTTTGTAATAAGGGGTGAAATGCAGTAAATAATCTGACCATTGCACTTACCTTTGTTTTGATAAACCTCTTTGTTCTGATAAACTGATATTTTTAAGGAATAAGGGTTGTTAGGAAATAGTTATCCAAATTATCTTCAGGTGTCTTTCTAACATTATTAAGTACATGAACATTACAAGCCCAACCACAATGCTTTAAGATGTTGTACAAACCACAGATTGGTTATTTTTCATGTTGCTATGCCCATTACAGAGTTCATTACAAAGTGTACATGCTGTGGGAGCCAGAAAAAGTTATGAAATTTAAACAGAGCATAACACTTATGTATAAGGTAAGACAACAGTGGTGCAAGAAAGGTGCTGTGTAGATTGAAGTACAGAAATGGTGACCCCTCCACAAATAATGATGAAGCCCTCCAACTCTCCTTATAGGCATTGTGATTAGATTTAGTGTGCATTAAGTCACACCCAATTGTCTGCAGACTGATCCTTCTTTCCATTATTCTGGCACTTTCATTTTGCAAGTGGTTGCCTTATAACAAGCTTAGTTTTAGTGGTGAAAGTATTGCTGGAATTGAATTTATCCTTGAATCTTGGTGAGTACCTTCAGAAGGTGGACAATGTTTTTACAAAATCACAACACAAAAAAAGATAATACTGGTATATAGACTGTATTATATATAGCATATATCATGGATAGAAGTACATTAAAAAAAAGAAAAAAGAAAACAGTCAGGTTAACTAGCCCAAGATAAAAAAAGTGTCCAATCCTGGTAGGTGCACTGGTTCCAGGACTGTAAAAAATGACACTGTAGAATCCGCAAGACATGGAAAAATTCCTACAATGGTGTTAGGCCAGGATCAGGTGGAGCATGGCCCATCTGTTGTAGAAGGAAGTAGTAGTCCACAAAACTGCAAAAACTGTCATGCCAAAAAAAGAGGCATAAAGATGAGAGAGTGGGCCTTTTTTGAGGATAAGAAAGGAAGACATTATGCATTGTTACTATTATGCAAGAAGCCCAGAATTCCAGATAGAAGATGATCAAAAAGATTAAGAAAGAAATTTGAGGAAAGAAAAATACTTGCACAATAAGAACTGTCAAAAACTACAGGCAAAGGCATCTGGATATGAAAAAAAATTACAATACAAAAAATAAGAAAACAAAGGAGGGAAGTAGAAAAGAGGATTAGTAATGGAAAAGTTAAATAAACAGAAATTGAAGTTATGATTTAGTGTAGAAAATCCAGCTCTGGTAATGGCAAAGGCATCTGGATATGAAAAACTTTACAATACAAAAAATAAGAAAAAAAGGGGGGAAGTAGAAAAGAGGATTAGTAATGGAAAAGTTAAATAAATAGAAATTGAAGCTATGATTTAGTGTATAAAATCCAGCTCTGGTAATGTCACTGCATGATGGAACAGTGAGCCCTCAAATTAAGGAGAAACAGATGGAATGGGAAACATCGTATCAGTTGCCACTTGAAGATAATCTGGAGCCTTCAGTAGGAAACCAGTACAAACCTTCAGCTGGATTTGTACAGCAAGGGAAGGATCAGGAAACAGTGGTAATGTTGATGAGTCAATGTTGTTGAGTGATAGGTCAGTGAGTTCCCGTATGAAAGAGCAACTGATGACAAAGGATGCAACTGAACAGAATATGTCACAGGAAGATGTTTTGGAACTTTCTGTGGAATGCCTGCAGGAAATGGAGAATAAAGAATGTGCCCACAGTTTAGAAGGAAAAAGATCTAAGAGAAGAGTTGCTTGATTTAATAGCGATGGATAGACATATTAAGATCAATGAAAGAAATAGATAAAGCAAGTCAATAAGACCCCAAATTTTAGAAGTCTGATAAAAAATGAACAGTAATCTAGACTATTAACAGAAATTCATGTGATATAACAAAAGTAAATATGATAAATTACTGTGCAGCAAAATAAATAACAGATAAAGTCTTACAACAAATGTACAGGGCAATAAGGGAAAGGAAGTGAGGAAATCAAATGTCATAATTGAAGTATCAGATAGAGAATACTAGAGAGCAAAAAAAATTTAGAAGATTTTCAGATAAATATAATGGAAAATTATAAAATAAACAATTCATTGATCATCCCAAAAAGTTTTATAGAGAAATGGAAAAGAAAGCAAAAGGAACAGAAACACCACCGGAAAAAAGAAGAAACAGACACATTTTGGAGAAATATCTATGAAGACCCTGTGGAACATAACAAAGACACTGAATGGATAGAAGAAGTAAAAGAAAAGTCAGAAGGTGAAATGTACAGGATATGAAATGGGATGAGCTAACAGCCAGAGAAACTGAAACAAAAATCAGAAACGCTCATAAATGGATCCCCCAAGCCT
The DNA here is from genome assembly GCF_019279795.1 of Protopterus annectens. NCBI lineage: Eukaryota > Metazoa > Chordata > Ceratodontiformes > Protopteridae > Protopterus > Protopterus annectens. The sequence goes on from NC_056743.1 coordinate 1,034,535,579, forward strand.
AGATGCAGTACCTAACTTTTGACTAAAAGTATTAACATTGTTACATGAAGATTTAGCCATGAGTAAGAACCACTTATATGTACACCACGAACACACACCAACCCAGTTAAGAACAGGAAAAAATGATACTCCTCCTTAAGACTGAACCTGCAAGCTATCCTAAAAACTATAGACCAATAATATGCCTTCCAACAATGTATAAACTATATACTGGAATTGATGCCGACTGAGTTTATAGTCATTTAGAAAAAACTCAGTCATGGCAATAGAACAAAATGGTAACAAAAGAAAGTCATATGGAGCAAGAGATCATTTGTTGTTAAACAAAGTTATAATGGAGAATTGTAAAATGGGGAAGAATATGAGTATGGCACTCGCAGATCACAAAAAAACATTTAACAGCATCCACCATTCATGGATAGTGGAGTACGTCCAGATGTATTTGATACAACCTACATTGATTGATTACATTAGTGTGATAATGAAACAGTGGCAAATCATTTTGCAGTTAAGCCATGATAAGGTGCAAATTATTATCCCAGGGATAAAAATGTAAGTAGGGGACTCTCTGTCACTGCTGCTCTTTTGTCTTGCCCTTGACCCATTAACCTGTCTACTTAACACATTAGGTCATGGTTACAGTTTGGTTCCCAGACAACAGCAAAGTGTAAAGACTTCCCATCTTCTATGTGTGGATGACTTTTAACTATATAGTTTATCAGATGAGGAGATGAAAGCACAACTGGCAGTGGTCAAAACTTTCTTAGATGATATAAGAATGTCTTTTGGTCTTGATAAACATGCAAATGCTACATTTAAAGCAGGAAAGCTGCAGCACAAAGAAAATATCGGTCTGGGACAGGAATGTGATATATAAAAGAACCTCAATAAGAGGGAGTATATAAATATTTGGGAATTGATGAAGGATTGACAATAAAACATGAACAAATGCAAACAAAACTCAGTGTAGAACACTGTAGAAGATCAAAATTAATACTGAGAACAGCTCTGATATCTAGGAAAAAAGTCCAATCCCTCTTTCTTAAGGAGGTATGGGCACCTTCGAAACTGATTACATGTATTGATCTGCAATCATAGGACTGCATACATAGCTGCTGACCATATCCGATCCAAAGTGAAAGTTCTGAAACATGAAGAGAAAAATCTAAGATGACTTCCCCGCTTAGTTTAGCAGAAACATAATGTCAAACAGGAATGGAAACCAAATCTGTAGACAAAAATCAGGCAGCAACTGAATGTGCCAAAAAAGAAAAAAGAAGAAATGTAAGGAGAAGGATCAGATTAGAAGGCAAGAAATGTGGAAAATGTATATATATATATATATATATATATATATATATATATATATATATATATATAAAATATAAAATTTATTTATTTATTTATTTACATTTGTTTACTGGGAAGCGGATGCCCAGGGAGAAAAGCTCCACATCATGTACATGATAAATAGAGACACAAAGTTGCAGCAATAGTAAACAACATTACAGGTTGTTGGCTTTAATACAATAACAAGATATTGATTACCAACAGTATATACAGTAAATGTTGCAAGTTAAGATAGTTTCTTGTTGTTTATAATATTAGTAACAAAGTTGCCATACAAGATTTTAAAGTATGTAAAGACAACTAGCTAATTCTGACTGTGGTTAGTAGTGACTGTAGTATAGTTGGGTTAAGAGTCTAGGTGGGGGAGTAAGGGTGGGGGTGTTAGTCTGGATTAGAACAAGGACAAAGCCAGTGCAAATTTAAGTGGAATTTGAGCGCAGTCTTGAAAATGCTGCTGGAAGGTAGAGTAGTTATAGAGGGTGGAAGATTGTTCCAAAGTTTAGATATGGTACATGAAAATATGGCTTCTTCTGCTGAGTTTTTGGGTTTGATAACAGTGAGTTTATTTTTGTTGCTTGATCTTAGGGGACTAGTGGGGTGATAGGGCTGGAGAAGGGTTTGAAGGGAAGGGATGTTAAGGGGGAGGTTAATAAGTTTATGAGTGAGGGTGATTTGATTAAAGTGAAGGAGTTGTGGGAGTTCTAGCCAGTTTAGTTATTTAAGGGAGATACAAGGATGGCTGCAGTAGGAGGTTCCAGTGGCAATTTTAGCAATTTTGTTGTAACAAGCATCCAGCTTGTGTAGGTCTGTCTGTCTAAGGTTGGTAAGTATGGGGGATATATAGAGTAGGGTGGAGATTAGCTGGGAATTGGCTATGGAGATTCTAGCCTCCTTTGTTAGGAATTGGCGGCTTCGATATAATGCACCAAGTTTCTTGTGAACTTTTTTTATTGTGAGAGATATGTGGGTGTCAAATCTAAATTTGTTGTCTATTTCCACACCGAGTAATTTTTGTGTGTTCTGATGGAGAGATGATGGTATTGTCTTTGGCAAGAATGTTGAAGTGGGGGGTGTTTTGGGTGGCTTTGGAAGGTTAGAACAGGAGAAGTTTTGTCTTACTTGGGTTGAGTAGGAGCTGAGCATTGGATAGCCAGCTTTCTACAGAAGAGAATGATTCCTGTGTGATTTGTTGTAGTTCTGGTAGAGTGGGGGCAGAGCAGATGAGAGTAGAATCATCTGCGTACTGTATGAGAAATGCTTGTATGGTGGCAGTATGTAGGTTGTTAGTGAAAAGTGAGAATAGGAGAGGGCCAAGGATAGAGCCTTGGGGAACTCAGAGAGTAACTGGGAGGCTAGGTGACAGGTTATCGTCCCAGATTACTGATTGCTGGCGTCTGTGTAGATAGCTGTGGAACCAGTTGCAGGCTGATTGTGAGAAGGAGAGGTTGGGGCAAGTAGAGAGTAGTAGCTCATGAGATACCATGTCTGATACAGGAACGTTTTTAAAAAGAGGTGAATTTAAACCAAAATGTGAAAGGTTAATATCAGTGGCCCAGGACAGTGGACTACATGCATGTTGGTTTACAAAGTCCATTGAACATGTGGAAGTAACAGACAAATGCAGGTTTTATAAAACAGAACTGGAAACAGTTGCTCATCTTGTGATACATTAACGGCCAAGGGCCTATATATGGGAAGGCATAATAATGTGACAAGACTGTTGCACTGGGCATTGTGCAAACATTGCAATATTGAAGTAGTTGAGAAGCATTGGAAACATGACCCACAAAGCATTATACAGAATTATAATGTTTATATCACTTGAAATCATCCATTACCAGCAGTTCAAAAAATAGATATAGTAGTCCATGAAAAAAAGATGAAAGACAAAAGTGCACTGATCATTGAAATTGCTACATCCAGTGATTATAGTGTCTTATATACAGAGAGACACAAAGTCATAAAATACCAGCATTTAGGATAGGGTTTATGAAAATTTATATGAGATCAGAACTAAAAATCCCACCAATGGCTTACTCAAACATGTGAATACATTTCCAAATCAGTAACTTTACTTTTATGTTTTGGATAAGGTTGTAGTTAATCCCAGTGGGGGGACCTTGTGGTGAACAGTTAGAGTACTGTGAACTTATGTGTTAGCTTCTAACCAATGCTGAGAATTCCCAGGGTTAAATGAATTATCATCTATTATGAGTGCTTTGAAATTGTGCGCCCTCAGATTATAGCCACAAGAGCTGGGTGTGATTACCATCATTTTTTAAATAGTTTACATTTTATAAAATTCTATGTTGATAAATTTATCTATGATTTTTTTTTTTTGCATGAGCGAAGATCTTATTTAAGTTGTATGTAGTATGCCTGTAATAACATTTTGGGGTGGTGTTTGGTACAATGACTAATGGATTTTTTTGTTATTTTTTTGCAGTCTTTTGATATCTTATTGGTTCTGACGAATTCCTGTTTGTTACTGAGGACAAAAAAAAGCTTAACCAAGTAGCTTTATCTTCTTTTCCTTGATTCAGAATATTAAAAAAATTGTCACCATTATACAGTTGTATGATGCACAGTGCCTGTGTTTTTCCTTCTTGGATTTTATGGTTGGTTTCTGCAGCTCCTATGGTTTTTGGTTTCTGTTGCAATAGGACCTGCAAGGGGATTTCCATAAGGTCATATGAATAGTAGGTACACACCCATACCAGATAGACAGGTCTCTACATATAGGTACCATGCAAGCAGGGAGCAGGCAACATAATCCATGCTGTGTGTTGTGTGTTACAAATGATGCGTGGTATGCCCTAGATCCTGTTTGATGCCTATAACACAACCCATGTGGAAATGTGCAACACAGAGTGGCATATATTCAGAGAACTGAAGGGATGCTTCCACTGTCTAAAAGTCTCAGGAAGGGCAATGCAACACAGTCAAAACATATGCATCAAGTTTTGTTTTGTGTGCCTTGCTACACGATATGGTATTACGCAATCAAATGGAGCAGACTGTGAACATCAAGGTAGTGCCTTCCATACCAGTCATAAATGGAGCAGAAGACCAGAGCAGATGTTCATGGGAGGAGCAGGCAGCAAAAGTATCACAGGTGAGGCAGAAGCAGGTGCAGTGCATTCCAGAACTGGCAAAGAGAAAGTGTGTTGTCTTCAGCTATGGGCTATGACACAGGTAATACAGAATAAAATGATGCCTGCAGCACCACAGTCACTCTCTGGCAGTTAGTGCAGAGATTAAAACTATGAGCTTCTAACAAGCCGATTTCTGTGGTACAGAGTTGATTCACACAGCCACCATTTGATATTGTGCTAGTTTGTGCAAGTCATTTAACAGATGGTGCTCTGATGTAATTTGAAAATGGATCTAGGCTCCTAATGCTCTCATCAACCACATTCTTAGTAACTATCTACGAAACTATGAACCAATGAACACCTAAGCCGTGCAGGGCAGTTCATGGACTGGATATGCTATGCTTCAACATCAACATACTCACACAGCTTAGGGGGTAAGCAGGACACAGTCAACAGCACATGCACTGGTAGGGGTGCAACACTGGCAAGTAACTGCAAAATTGTAACATGTTGGTAGGGTCATGGTAGATGAACATGGTAGCCATACACTGTGGGAGGCTGTGGGGAGACAAGGATCATATCCTCCAGTGTTGAGGTCCAGCTGCCACGAAGTCACCATTGGTAGTGTAGTCTGTAATCATTGATGGCCTATGTTATTGGGGGTTGATGTTACCCATGGCACAGAAGGAGTAGAACTACAGGATAATGTGCTATACCCTGATGTGGCATCCCATATATATTGAGTCTGATGAGTGGCATTGCTAATTACCTAGATGACTCCCAGAGCTGGGGTGGCAGGCTGTTCCCACAGTTTACTCTCTAGTGTAGTGGTAATGTTAATGAAGCCAGTTAATGCTACAGGCTGTGAATCACTGCTGTTGTGTACAATGCATTCTCTATACTTTTCTACACATGGTGTTTACTTATGTCACACACAAAGCATATGACTTGTATTCTTATGCAGTAAAAACAAGCAGTGTACCAACAAGGTAAACATGACCATATGAAACACAAATACCTTGTACAGAATTGCCAGAAAACTACCTGAAGTAGGACAAGTTTAATGGTACTTCACAATTAAAAACACAGTACAAAAGTAAAAAATCTCCAGTCAAGCGCTTTCATTCATAAAAATTCAGGACTTCATCAGAACAACATACACAGCTTTACAAGTGATTTAAATAGTGAAAAACAGCACCTCCCATCAATTAAAATTAGTGACATCATCACTACGTAAAGGTCCAGTGTCTCTCAGTTTTCCCAATGTAAAATTGTTGACAACCTGTACACACTGCAATGTATACCAGACCCCTAATCTGGCCTTCATGAGAGGGTTACCTACACAGATGTCACTCTCTTCAAGCCTTTGGGTGCTCTAACAAATATTTCAAGTAGAAATCAGTTCTATATACAAACCTGGGGGTGTTACCAACACTCTGAAAAATCTCACTATTACCCCTGAATATAACCCAGATCTTCTCAAATATCTGTCTCACCTTTCCACTAATGTCGTAAGTTAAAACCATAGATTGAACATATGACCCCTTGTCAACTTGTGAATTGTTTTCCACAAGGGGAATACCCAGAAGAGGTATATACCAAGTACCCAAACCAGCCGAGACCTGCTCACAAGTGTTAATGATCATGTCCCTTGGTTAACCTCTATCTAAAAGAAACTGAATAAGAGTTCCCACCCCTTACATAAAAATCTCCAATTCAGAACACATCTTTGCCACCCTGACCATTTTGCCCTTGGCAGTATTTTTCTTTACATGCCCAGGGTGGCAATTTTTAAAATTTAAATAATCATTAGAGAAGGTAGGTTTTCTATAAATTTTAGAAATTCATTTTTTGTTATCCACATCTTTACTCAATGTCACATCCAAATAGTCCACTCTCTGATCAGAGTGATTGGATGTGAACTTAAAATAATCACAAACACCATTAAGATTGTCTGAGAACTGTTCCTGTCTAACAGGAACCTTCCACAAAATAAAAGGCTCATCTAAAAACCTCAAATAGCAATACCAATTTTCTTGAAAGGGGCTAGTCAAAACGTGTTTCCTTTCCCAGGAATACATCACAAGGTTAGCAAACAATGAGGCACAACTGGCCCCCATTGCTACATCCTTAACTTGTCTGAAGTATTCCCCTTCAAACACAAACCAGTTGTTCTTCAATATGATCTCCATGACCAACATGGTAGAATATAACATTGACCCCTTAAGGTAGTTTTCTCAATCACAGCCTCTTGGAATAGTCACAACCCTTCATGATGGGGGATGGATGTAAAAAGATTCATGACATCTATCGTGGAAAAACAAACCAAATCAGAATAATAATCTGCTTTGATCCTGGAAAGGAAGTCCCATGAGTCTCTTAATATGTGGTCAATTTCCATCACATGATTTTTAACTAACCTGTCCACAAAGATCCCTAATGGGTAGGTGACACTATTGTGGGAAGTAATAATGAGTCTATAAGGTGGATGTTCAATACTCTTGTGAACCTTCAGGATTCCAAATATTGTGGGGATAGTAGGATGTTCAATTGTTAAATGGTTAAAGATATCCTCATTTATACCACCTTGAAATAAGGAATCTTCTAGTAGAAGTTGAATCTTCTTGTAAGCTATGTTCACCTCATTCTGTGACCCAACTTCATATTTTTCTTCACAATGCAAAGTAGTGTATATTTGATTAACATAATCAGTCCTGCCTGCAGTAAACATACCACCCCTTTTGTCCGGTTTCCTAAACCTTAACTTACTATTAGCCCTCAGTTGATTCAATAAACTTGTTTCCTCATGGGTCAGATTATAGTACCTTCTCTTGTGGGTGTGAAAACATTCAAAAATCTGCTGAGTGCAAACCTGCTCAAAGGTGTTAATAGTGGGATGCAGGGGAAGATTAAGGGCTGCCAACAATTTTACATTGGGAAAACTGAAAGACCCTTTTGAAACTGCATTTACAAGCATCTATATGCAATAAGAACCAGAAGTAAAAATAATGGTTTATTTAGACACCTAGAAAATTCTCCCCTTTGCATTGGATTCCAATTTGGTATTTTACAGATAGTGAAGGAAGACATTAGGGGGATATTGGTAAAATAAACTGGAAATGATGGAACTTTTTTGGCAACTGAGGTTAAATGCCAGTACTAGTCCAGGTATTAATGATTGCTGTTCCCTAATGCCTATTTTGAAATACAAATCTACTATTTTAACATGACTGTTTTAGTTTCTGATTTTAAACCACACTGGACCTTTAAGTAGTGATGATGTCACTAATTTTAATTGATGGGAGATGTTGTTTTTTCACTATTTAAACCACTTGTAAAGCTGTGTATGTTGTTCTGATGAAGTCCTGAATTTTTATGGATGAAAGCGCCTGACATTGGGTAAGACAGCGATTCAGGTCGTAGCTTGCTATAGGTCCCCAACCATGTCCCAAGACTCACACTCCACATTCCTAAGCACCCTGGAGAATATTAGGGTCCAACCTAACACTGTCATACTGGGCAACATCAACTACCCCTCCATTAACTGGGAAAACTACTCAGGTACCAATACACTTGCCCAACGTTTCCTGGAATTCATTAATTCCAATGCCATGGACCAACTCGTTCTTACCCCCACTAGAGGTAACAAGATCCTTGACCTGGTCATTACTAACATGGTCGACCATTGCTCTACACCAATAGTCAACTCCTCCCTGACTAGATCTGACCACAAACTAATCACCTTGGAAATCCACATCCTTCCCACCCCTCCCCTGCAAAGGTAACCACCATGAAAAACTTCTCCAAAGCTAACTTTGGGCTCCTAAAAACAGAGGTGGCTAACTTCACAGTACCCATGCAAATGGACAATAGTTGAATGACCACCGAATCATACACCAATGCACTGTATGAACACGTACACAAATGCAAGGATCCCGCCATACCCAATAGAACCAAGGTGCTCTCCTCCAAAAAAAGCATGCCAATCTGTTGGTCCCCTGCCATAAACAAACTCTATAACAGAAGGAGGAAACTGATGCAGAATAAGGTGAAGTCTCAAGACTGGAAAAACTCCCTTATCAGCCTCAACAAAAAGTTGAGATCCTTCATTAAATCCTCTAAAGCTAGCTATGAAAACAGAATTGCAGCAGATAGTAAGGACAACCACAAGTCCTTCTATAGTTATGTAAAGAATCTCCATGGCAATACTCAGATTTACTCTGAGCTACTGCACAATGGTACCTCCTATACCGAGCCAACAGATATTGCCAATATACTGGCTGACAGATTCAGTGCCAATTTTACTGCCCCCCCAAAGGACCAGTCACAATACCAGTAGATTGCCAGGCACCCAGTATTACTGCTGCACAGGTTAAAACAGCACTGTCCAAGGCCAAGAATACAGCTTCGATGGGACCTGACAATATCCCTGGCTGTGTTCTACATGAACTACAGAGTGAACTGGCACCTCACCTGTGTGCCCTGTTCAATCATAGCCTCACCTCAGGCTTTGTCCCTAATGAATGGTGCACTGCTATAGTCATCCCTCTCCACAAATGAGGAGTGACTACAGACCCTGGGAACTATCGCCCCATTAGCCTGATGAATCTGATACGCAAAGCTATGGAACGCATCATCATGGACCTAATAAACAAGGATATAGGGAATCTCCAAACACTGAATCCCACACAGTTTGGTTTTGTGAAGGGTAGATCATGCCTGCTCAACTTGGTCAATTTTTTGAGTCAGTCAACAGAGCTGTGGATGAAGGCAAGGTGGTTCATACAGCCTACCTTGATCTGGCCAAGGGCTTTGATACTATTCCCCACTCAGGAATAAGAGAAAAACTCACTAAGCTAGGCATCAACTCCTATATCACTAGGTGGGTTGCAAACCGGCTCACAGGTAGAACCCACAGTATGAAAGTAGCTGACTCCAAGTCAGACTGCGACCAGTCACGAGTGGAGTCCCACAGGGTTCAGTCCTGGGTCCTCTCCTGATTGGTATCTACTTCTCTGAAGTCCAGGCCAACATGAAGGGACTCTGGCTGACAAAGTTTGCAGACAATTGCAAGTTGGGAGCTATTATTAACTCCCCAAGTTATGTTGATATCCTACAGAAAGGCCTCACTGAGACCGACTGGTGTCAGAACCATGGCCTTAAGCTCAATGCCAAAAAATGTGTCGTCACCCCCTTTGGAAAAAACTCAGTTTCCATGAATTACCACATCGATGGTAGTCCGCTGAACACAGAAGGTGTTATAAGAGATCTAGGAACACAGGTTGACAGCAAACTCTCTTTTGACCACCACATTGTCACTGTGGTCAGAAAGTCCTTCTATGTGGCACATCTCATTACTAAGGGGTTTTTCAGCTAGGAAGAAAGAGGTTGTTGTCTCCCTCTACTCTTCCCTCATTAGGCCAGTCATTTAATACAATGCCCCATTTGGCATGTACCTCACTAAACACCTGCAACAACTGGAGAGGCCGTAAAAGTACCTCACAAAGAGGATCCTAGGCATTAAACATTAATCCTATATGGACAGACTTAAAAACTCCTACTATTCTCTGTCTCATATCACCTACTTATAGGTGATCTCTGCTTGACTTAGAAAGCCATGTCTGACCTACCTCTGTTAGAAATGCTACATCTAAAGAAATCCCAATCCCTCCACACCACATGCCCCAGAGACCTCAACCTTATTACCATAATCAACAAAACATGCTGGAGGGACAGGTTCATAACCCAGAGACTGCCCATGCTATGGAATAGACTTTCCATAGATGTCAAGCAGACCACCTCACTGGCCCTCTTCAAGACAAATCTTGATGAGTGGATGGGAAATACAAAATTCACTCTGGGGATCACTCCAGTGGCTTTACTCGACAGAGGCATTGGGAACTAAGGTCGGGTGGCACGATGCCAGGGTAATCCTATGGGCTAGGATTGTAAAGGCTGCAGGGTCATTAGCCTAGTACACACCTATGAACCTATGAACTTATGAACTGGAGATTTTTTACTTCTGTACTGAATTTTTAACTGTGAAGTACCATTAAACTTGTCCTACTACAGGTGGTTTTCTGGGCAATTCTTTATGAGGTATTTGTGATTTATATGTACACTTGTATACAGCATGTGTAAGTCCATAGTACTGCTGTCTAGTGCTCTGTTGCATGATATGTGATGCATGGATGTATGTCTGTGCACATGAAACCACCTCCTTGAGTAGACCTGATTAAATGACCATGTCTATGTCAGGGTCTCTGAAAGGATGAGGTCTGGTCTAGACTGGTATGCCAGGGAGAGTAGCATCTTTCTATTTTTCATACACAGGACCTTCAGAGAGTAGCTGTTGGCAATTATAATGATTTGTTGAGAAAAGTGGATGCCTGGCATACGTTAGCAGAGATACAGAGAGAAGCTAGAGGCTTGACCCATTCTGGTGAATGATGTTGTCATCACTGCAATGGCATGACATAGCATTACAATGACTTTAAAAAAGTGTAGCAGAGGTTCAGAAAGGAGGAGCAAGCATTGTGCTGTAAGCTTTTTTTCATTACATTTGACTTCTACTGCCTTAACTGTTTTGCATGCATAACAACACAAACTTTGTTTTCCAGGATAGAGGAGCAACATCAGAATTTGGCTGGTAGTTGCAGAAGGCAAGAAGTATTTTCCAGGCAGCAAGGTGTGTATATGATGTGTGGCAGGCCACTTCACACCTGCGCTGGTGTCAATCTCATATGTGTCTGATGATATTTTCCCATTCTATTATCCTTATGGCAGTCCAGTTATGGAGGAAGAAGAAGCGGATAAGCCCAGACTGTGCTGGTCAGTACCAGCCACTGCTTTGGTGTTCGGTTGTCAATAGCCAGCAGAACTGCCTGTCAGCAGAGGAGTTAAAGTTCCTGTTCTGCAGATGACATGCAAAACTCATTTCACACTCCTTGTCTACCTCTCAAGGAGGTAGGTTCCTCTCCTGAACATATACATGTTGTGCAGAGGCTGGTCACTGCTAAGGTACATTAGCAGATGGACTTCCACAAAGGGAATGTTAGACACCTTCTAGAATGGCTGACTGAGTCATGCAACTGGCAGGACCTATCCTCTGGGCCGCTAAAGGTGTGCAGCTGTCCCATATAATGAACTAGGCAGATGAGTGATGCATATAACTGTTGTCTTCTGGGCTCACCTGGAGGCCAATTGTGTAAGGACCTCACCCTATTCCCTTTCTAATGTGCTCCATCCTTTATATATCATTCTCTATTCCTTGTTTATAGTCATGCCTCTTCCCAAAACTATTTTCTACTCTCTGTATGTGTTTGTGTCCATCCATTATCCTCCTCATCCTTTTGTGTATGTCCTGGTCTGTCTATCCATGTCTTGCATTTTAAGTTTGTCTGTCTGACATTGCTATCTGCACTTCCACCTCTGGTTCATCCCCAGCCATCCCTCAGAACCTTCCCTACCTACTCTTCATTTGTAAAACTTACAAATGGGACATTTCCTTTATAAAAAATGCCCTGCCCTCAGCTATTGTATCTTGTGGCTCCCTTTTTGTATACCTCTACATGCTGTTCTCCCCTTTCCTGCTTTGTTATCTAGTGTGTTTCCTCCCATTTTTTTTACTTCAAAGGGCTGTACACCAACACTAGAGTTTCTCTGTTGTGCAGTATGCTACCATCCTTATAGCGACTGGTGTTGGTGGCAGTTATGCATCACTTCATTGCACAGTGAGTGAACATTGACTAGTATATTTGACTAGTATATGCCTTATCAGTGGCATCCAACTGACCACACATGTTTGCCCAGTGCAGCTTGTGTTGTGCTGCAGCACAGCACTATTTCTGACATTGCAGCTCTACATCCCATTTTATAAGCAGTCCTTGGCTCAGTGCGCAGGTGCCATGCACTGCCTAATCATGTCAAATTAGCTGTGTGGCACTTTGCAAAATAATCATCTTGAATATTCATGCAGCTCTTGTTTTTGAATTCTAGCTTAAGTAATGGGCTTATAACAGACACTTGGTTGGGGACATTTGAATTTTTTTTTTGGTTCAGTATGTTATGCTTACTTATTCCTTTTATTTATGTATTTTTAGGCAGGAGATGTTTTGAAGTTGCTGGAATAGAAGATTGCATGAGTCACTCTGAAGGATTTTAATACAAGCAGGAATTGGCAGCTGCAGATTACCAAATGATTTCAGATTCAGCTTAACTTTATATTTTAAAACAGACATTGGATAGTATTCAAAGTCCTGGACTTTGTAACTAATTAACAGTTATTTGCATAGCGTGGCACGAATAAGCTAAGCATGGGTTATTAGTGCTGAATAAGGAAAAGCAAAGGCATTTTTAAAAACACACCTACTTACAGCAAAAGCATACATTACCTAAAATTAATCACTAAGTATATATAAAGTACTACATGAAAGCCATAGGCTTTGTATTACTTTGTTTGTATTCGGTTGTGGATGGACATGGCTGTGCACAGACATGAAAGACTTAAGGCAAGCAGTAGACTGCACAGCTTTTATTATTAATACTGTTAAAAACTGGTGGTTTTAAAATGTTTTACACAGTGGTATCCTTGTGTGGACAAACGTTCTGTTGGATACTATAGAAACAGAAAGTGCGAGATACACAAGATTGAAAAAGAGGAGATACAACAAAGAAGGGAACACAGAATAAACACATCAAGATGTTCAAGCTGGAGGAGGAGGGGGAGGAGCGGCATTATGCTTTTGGTGGAAGATGGCTTCCTCCCCTAATTTTAAAATATTTTTATATAAGAGAGTAGCATGGGTGGGGAATAGGTAAGAGGATGTAGGAGAAAGGAAAAGGAAAGAAGGGCTAAAGAGGGGTGGTGCTGGAGTCCTCCAATCCACGGAGCCTCAAGTGTTTCTGCTGCAAGGTGGTGGTGCTGTGAAGGACCCCAATGACTCATGGGGAGGGGCCTGTCGTGGCAATGTAGTTTCTTCCATTTGGGACAGCATGTCTTGAACATGCTGAAGAGAGGCTTTGACTAGCTGAATTCAGCTGTCCATGACCTGCTCCAGTACATCCTCAACCAAGACACTAAGTTCCCACTCAGTGAGGCTTGTCAGGCTGCCACATGCCAGGGTGCATTCAGGGCTTGTGCCATCACCCAAACCTACAAGGACATCCCTGGATGGGAAGAGGTCAGTTCTCCTTCAACTGGGAGGTACATGCCCAGGCTGTTTGTGAAGATTTTAGATCTGTAAAAAAATGAACACAAATGAGAGAGAAGGAAAATGATAAAGGACAAAGGAATGTATAATTAAAATAAGAAAAACAGAAAAAGGAGATGAGGCAAAATGAGAAAATACACACAATAAACTTATACAACATGTTACACACTATTCAATTTCTTACTTTAAAACATTTTTTTATTTTTATAAGTCTTTACTGAAGTACTGAAGTAAAGCAGAATGAATGGGACGTGCTTATGCAAACACAGGAGTACTGATTTGGAAGTGCATGTGTGTACCTGGGAAAAATGCTTTGAGAAGTGCTTATGCAGTCTTTGGATAAAATTTTATGTGAAGTACTTGAGAAGAGAGTTCATTGCTATCAGGTTTTTGGTGGGTTTACATGTTGCAGTCTACTACACAAACATAATGATCCTTTTTGTCCCTGATATGTATTTCTTTGCAATAGTGTACTGAGAAGACCTTTATCAATACTTACAACTTGTGAAATAAGTTAGACAGAATACTGCAGTTTTATATATTGACATATCTTTTAAATGTGCTTGCAGTAATGTGCTGAATGCACTGTAGTGCTTCAATTACTATGCTTTATAAATTGTTTTATTTATATAGATTAATATGCATATTCCACTTTTGTACTGACACATCTCTCTCTCTCTTAGTTTACCTTACATACATTAATAAAATCAGTGAAACACAAAATATTATTTAATACTTTATTCATGCAGACCAGCTTCTTCAACCAGCCTTGCATTTCTGCCTTCCCGCTGTCAACCATTGTTAGCGATTTCCTACTCAGCTATATACAGAAAGCATAAGAGAATTGTTGATTACCTGTATTTTACCTTTTTCCCTAATACTTTTGTTTAAGTGCACTTTCACGTAAATGGGTTTGTACTTCTTCTTTTCGAAAGCATGAGCTTTCGATAAGAAAATGTAGAATCCCTGTATGTATATATATATATATATATATATATATATATATATATATATATATGTGTGTGTGTGTGTGTGTGTATGTATGTGTGTGTATATATACACATATATATTGCTTTCCTTATAAATACAAGAACAAGTAGTTGTAAGTGTACTCATGTAGAGATACAGCTGTGATATACAGACATGTATATGCAGATTTTATTTTACTCATATATATATATATATATATATATATATATATATATATATATATATATATACACACACACACACATGTTACATTGATATTTGTACAGACAATTATCACATAACCATTACACATATATTTGCATACAGATGCATTTCTGTGCACAGATATGCTTAGGCTTTCTTTTGCATTATTATAACAAAATTACAAATACATATTTGCAGTTTCATCTAGCAAATACCTTCAATTATGCAATTATGCAACCGTCTTATAGTTTTCTTAACCTATGCTTAATACGACAAAAATAAATAAATACGTAAATAAATAAATAAATAAATAAATAGTAATACTTGCTATAGAACTCTGGCCTCAACCAGCTGATTAAGCCTACACTACTGTAGGCTGTTGTAAATGTAGCACACTGTTTGTCGGAGCGGTGATCCCTGTCATGGATGACTGGTCCTCACCCAGCTCCTCTCAGCTATCTATCTTTTTTCACTTGGAACCATGTGTACATGCCATCTTATCCAAATACAATTCACTAAGCAGGTGGACCATTATCAATGTCTCCTTATCTGATTACCTTGGAGTATGGCCTCGTACCTTCACAGGTACCACCATCATTTGAAGTACCAGAATAAGAATGAAGAAAACATGAGCAGGCTTATGGTTGACAGGTTTAGAACCACTCCCTCAGGCTTATGGTTGACAGGTTTAGAACCACTCCCTCAGGCTTATGGTTGACAGGTTTAGAACCACTCCCTCTGGTGTATGACATCACCTTAACCAAATCCAGTTAACAAGCAGGGGCAATAGAGCAGTACTGTTATTGACAAGTTTGGTTTGGTCAAAATGTTTGTCACATGCATGTTTTTTTTTAAGGAATACATTCACATTTCATTTATACTGTGGATAATAAACTGTATGCAATCATCATCTTTCTTTATGCTACTTACAATTGCTGGCACTGCCATAGCTACTGTCACTTATCTTGTCAGGATGTAATATACGAGTCATTGTGGGTTCTGTTCAAGCTGCTTTATTATGTACAAACACATCAGGATTGAGGCTTAATAACTTTAACTTACATAAACTTCTATACAAACTAGCTACTACATTTATACATGCTCACTCTCTGGCTGCACTCTTAAAATGGTACTGAAGCTAGCACGTGCTTATTATTTATATGCACATTCAGTCCTTGAACTGCTTCTTAAAGATAGAGCACACACACACTCTGTTCTACAGGTACCTATTGTTTTTGTTGGAGTATTACACCTGGATGTCACTCATCCATGCAGTACGGCAACACTATTTTTTTTTGGGGGTGTTGCAGAACTACATATTCTTAAGTGTGTGGTTACCAACTTTTATTAAATGTTGACTGGTTTGAAGTGAGAAAATGTGCCACATGACGTTAGATGGGCAGAGATTGTCATTTACTCATTCAGCAGAGCAGCAGTATTTATTTTTTCATTGTGGGGGGGTTGAGAAATAAATATTATACCATGATCCCCCCAAAACGTGCACGCTGATTGGCCAGCGTGCCCGTTGTAAATCGAGTTATACTAATGGAAAAAGGTCCGGCCCGCCCGGACTTTTTCCATTAGTATAACTCTTTAAATTGTTTAATTTTAAATGGGTTTAACATACTTTTTATTTTAAAATAAGCAACGGAGATCTTATTTTTTATTTTGTGTGTCTCGCTATGTTAAACCCATTTAACGCAAGATCTCATGTTAAATGAGTTTAACATAAGATGTTTTTTAAAATAAATAAACGGAGATGTCCGCTGTTATTTAAAACTGTCTCGCTATGTTAAACTCATTTAACATAGCGAGAGATGCCAAGACATCTGTTAAAGAAAGTTATATAGTCTTTTTTTAAATAAATAACCAATTAAAATAATAGCTATACGCCTGGGAGTGGAGTGACTGGTAATTACCAGTTTGTCCACGTTGTGGTCCTCTGGGCCTCGACCAAACCACGCCAACCGTGCCGTAATTTAACGTACCCACCCATGCGGTTATTGCTATATTCCTTCATGTGTAATTATCAACTTTTATGAAATGTTGAGTGGTTTGAGATGAGAAGGATTGCAAGCATATATTAAATGGGCAGAGATTACACTTCATGGTTATGCAAACTGTTATGCTTATGACTCCATAAATATATTCAGATTTGAGCATATTTGAGGCTGTCTCTGTGAACTCTCAGCATGTTAGGGACTGCTGAAAATTGCTGCAGACTTTTCTGCTTTCCACAGTGTATTCATATGAACCTCAGGCTGTGTTCATGAGCAGCTAAAATTGATTTAGTTGCATAAGAGGCCATACAAATTTGCATTTTTCTTAGATTCATGGAGATAAATGTAAAAGCACCTAATTTGCATACAAAATGCAATTACTTGAGTTAGGTGGCAAATGACTTAGGAAACACAGGTTCATCGATTAGTACTAAGCTAACTGCCCTTGCAAGCCAATTTAAGCCTAGCCAATTATCCCTTGCGAGACTCAAATCCTACACCTTGTGTTTGTTAAGGCAAACACCTTAACCATTAGGCCACCTTCCCAACATCACTTTAGAATGATGCAAAATTAATGAGTTCACTTCAGGAAATGTTTCTGTTACTAATATGATGGGCATATTACAATGGCTTTTAGTGATTACTGTAAAGTTGTCATTTGTGAATGGAAAAACGTCTCAGCCGCAGTGCAAATTCTTATTGAGCACTGAGAAAATCCTTTACTTTGTTGTCATTTAGGGATTGTGCATACATGGTAGAAATGTAGTGATTCATTTGTTAATTACCTAACTGGTGAGTATGTTTTGTTAGCTCAACATGTGTCGTTAAATAAAATAACATTATTATGTTTTACTGTTGTAAATATATTTATGCTACAGCAGTCATTACACTAGTACAACTTTACTTGGCTGTATTGAGGTTTTGAATGCCTATATTATTATGAGGTTTGTGTCACCAACCTTTTCTGTGAGGATGACAGGCATACTGTCGCTGCTGTTTTGTTTAAACTGATGATTATATCAAATGTCTTTGTGCATGACGGTGGCATATTTTTTTCAAGGACAGTAATGATGTAGAATTAGGGCTCAAGGTAAAAAAAGGACAACTTCAGCCCTGAAGAAAACAGCATCCCCGTGGCAGCCCTTAGGAAATATAGGAAACATCTGTTTGGTAAAAGGGTGTCAAACAAGCTAAGAGGATAAATGGCTGCAATCAAGTTGTCCTGGATATTAATGCAGCTGGTGGAAGAAGTCAGACATTAACATAATGCAAGAAGAGGGCAAATTATATTGTAGGATGTGATACAAGCAAGGCAAGGCAGAATGCAATTGCCCATTCAAATACTTGGGGGGGGGGTACAACAATTACCCATTAACACTAGATCAGGAATACCTCCTGTCCATCTGTGGGGATGACCATGGTACAGAAGATGATGGCAGTGGAATAATCAGAGGTGGTGTGGACACTGGCTACCACCAATGTCTTCAGCGGCAACACACATCTGCTCAGCAAGGTTGGTTTAAAAACAATAACATACTTTTATATAGAGAATTTAATGCTGATATGGAATGATTACATTACATACATGCCAGTTACTATTAATAAGTGAACATTCCACATTTAATGACAATGAAGATAATGTGCATGCTTAGTTTGTCCCACACTTCCTTAATCAGCATACAGTAGCATATGTTATTTCTTTATTAGCAATTCTTTCAAACCATTTTTTACAGGTCAACAGAAAAAAATAAACAGTTTCACTATAACAGATTTGAAGGATATCAGGCACAGAATGTCTGTTGATGATGATTATAAAGTTGATGATGATGATGATGATGGCATACTCATATTTATGACATAGGCTGAGAAAAGTGACAGGCAGTTCCCAAGTTTAATGGTAGGATCTCTCACCCCACGACATTAATAATAATGCAGGAAGTGACAATGCATCAGAAAGTCAGGCAAATGCTGACGTTACACTCTCACTTGTAGAGGAGGAAAACAGTAACTCCTCTACTCCAGGATCTCCGACCCTAGATGAACACTTTCAGGATGATGGCAGACATTCAGAGTCACAGAGATCCTTTATAAAGGAGAGCCAGAAGCAGAAATGTGTTACAGCTAGCCTATGAAACATGTAATGAATTGGCTGTCCAGATATATGGTGACATTGTTAGGGCTCAGACCACTGCCACAGAGAGTCAGCTGTAAATGGTCAGAGTCCTCCAGGGTATACATAAGGATTTCCATCACTACTTGGAAATGGCATAGAGTAAGGATAATGCCCTGATCACAATGATGCCTAGTATGTTAGCACACCAAGCACTGGTGGATGTACGCTAGTTAGGAATTACAAGAATCAAGCAGGAGTCGGTCTTGGAAGGGGAAAAGGATGGGGTTCTGTCAGGACATATGGATACAGATCACATGACACCTCAAGTGCTTTTCAAGAAAGTATTGCTATTAGTCAGGGGAAACAAGCACAACAGATTTCATGCAGGTCACATCAGCATTCATCTACACCTAGCAGAATCTCTCACTTGAGATCCCGATCATAGTCCTGTAGCACAGACAGATCAGTGTCTGCAGGATCACCTGCATCAAGTAGGTCATGACATCAATCCAATTCACAATCCAGCTCTCATGACAGCCTCTTTTCAAAATCACTTGCACTATCACCTAACCTATCTTTAGATGATGTGTATGACACATTTGACCTTCATCTACAGTAAAACAAGTGTGACATTTCTGTTACAATTTACCCTTCACAGACACAGTACAATGCTTAACTCAAAATGGAATAAGCTATTAAAAAATAAATAAAAATGAAAAAGGAGTGGGTGGTGTAGGACAAGTTTCAGCTGTGTGCATTTAATTTCTGTAATGGTACTGCTTAAAAACCTCATGGAACTGTGAAAAGAAATGTGCATGTCATATGATTGTAGTCAGTAACACCAATGCTTTATTCATTACCATTCTTATAGCTGGCGTTTACATACATCTTAAAATTTGTAACATAAACATTTTTGTGAAACACGGTAATGAGAAAATTACACATTACAATGAGTATCATGCCATGTAAACAAACATGGCTGCAACTTCACCCTCATCACTTCACAGATAATTATATTTTTTTGTCTCTGAGGACACAATTTATTGTATATGGCAGAATAAAATAATCTGATTAGCAGCACTTAAGCAGACAGCATACAGTTTAAACTGAGAAAACATTGCATAATGCAAAAAAAAACAAACAATATATGATACTTTTTTATTTAAATGCAAGGTTTGAACTAATGTTAAATACTGAATTGACATTTTTTACTAATTGAACCACTTGAGAACATTCAGTATGTGCATACTTAGGTAAACTATGTCACTAGAATGTATTGTGAAAAACAGTTACAGATGTAGTTTATTTCTTGCATGATGCCTTATAACATCACTAAACAGGAGTCACTGATGGTTCTGACAAGACTTTTAAAACAATAATATGAAGAACTATTCTGAAATAAAAAAAATATTTAAAGATGGGAAAGAATGTCTGATAAACAGTGACAGTATACCGTGCAGCACACAGCATAGCTTGTATGCATCAGTTATACTCTGTGTTTTTTGCAAGAAATGAAACACCAAATTGAAGGTCATGGCACATTGTTCTGGACTACACACTGCCTCTTTACCTGTGGAGCCATATGCCGTACACAAGCCTGCCATGTGGGGTCCCTTACTACTGCTGCTGGCTGGTCAGCATTAAATGCAATAAGACTGGAAATGGTTGCTGCAGTGACAACATGGGTCACTTTACCACCAGACCAGCATATGATCATGTTGCGTGGAATGCAATGTGCAGTAAACATTTTGCATCATATAGTAGCTGGTCATACTAAAGGGTATCCCCAGTCTCATCCAGGCACCTAAAATGATTGCCCAAAGATTGTCTCGATAACAATATGGGCCTGGGTCTTTATGTAGGTGTCCTCCACTTGGAGATCTGACTGATATCATGAGCTATGGCTCCAGCAGATATCCAGACTTACATGAAAGACAAAAAGAGAGAGGGGGAGAAAGGAAAGGGAGGTGTAAAACAAAGGAAAAGTGGTGTAGTATTCAGCAATACATTTCACTATGAAAAACTACTTAAATACAATAGAAAAATGAAAAAAAAAAACTTACCAACAAGATGACCAGTGGGCATGGTACTTTGCAGGAAGAAGTGGAAGAGTGAGCTAATATGCCAGATATGGGACATATGTGCACTGCCATGATGCTGGACAGAACATTTTTGATGCCCCATATGCATCATACATTGCTTGGCGATTGATAGAATGGTAGCCCTTGCTATTGCAGTACTGCCCACCCCATGGACCAGAAGTAGTCTTATTTACAACATGGGTACATTCTTATTGCATTGTGTACCTCAGGGAAATATGTCACACATACTTCAATAAATCAGTGTGTCAACCAATCACAGCTCTTAAGGCCAAACACCATGCCTGATACACTAGTAATAGGTGACTCTATAGTCAGACACACTGATGTCCTGCTGACCAGGCTGAACAAGGAGAGGGTGACTGTGAGCTGTCTATCGGGAGCTAGGATCTGCCACATAACACACGCACTCAAGTCACTCCAAAGCAAGTACAAATATGACTCCGTCATTGTCCATGCTGGTGTGAATGACCTGAGACATACCTCCCTGGACTACATGAAAAGAGACATAGAGGAGCTCTCTGATTATGTAGCCTGGGCTGGTATGACCCTGACCTTGAGCAGCATCTTGCCCTCACCAAGAATGATACCACAATACAAAGACAAGATGATCAGCTTTAATAATTGGCTCAAGTACTGGTGTCATTCTAAGGGGATCCAATGTCTGTCTGCCTGGGATGACATGTTGGACAAGCCATGCTGCTTCGCAAGGGATGGCTTACACCTGTCACCACTGGGCTTTCAGATATTGGCTAAGGCTCTTGCCACCCCCATAGTGCCTTTTTTAGGCAAGGCTCAAAAGACAAACCCACCTCCTTAGAAAACAAAAATGGAAAAAAACTAAGGGTAATGCTGCTCAACGCCAGAAGTCTAAATCTCAAGATGCAGGCACTTGATGCACTCCTCAGCATGGAGAACATCGACGTCTGTGCAGTAACTGAAACCTGGTTCAAGGCTCCTGAGAGCACTCCAGCACTACCAGGCTATAACTCGTATTATGCTTTTTGGCCCTAAAACCCGGGCCGAACCACAAAGGGAGGGGGAGTGTCCATATTCATCAAGGACACCCACACCTCCAGGTTAGTAGCAACACATGAAGCATCAGAGACCATACAGGTGCAACTAACCATAGGCAAAACTGCTATACAACTGGTAGCATGTTACAGACCACCCTCCCAATCTCAAGAACCCCATTCAGCCTTCCTGAAGACATTGGAGGATATGAATGTATCACAAAATACCATCATACTGGGAGACTTCAACCACCCAAACATAGATTGGGTACATTATTCTAGCCCTAATACCCTAGCCCAAAGGTTCCTGGAATTCATAAATTCAAATGCACTGGAACAACTAGTCACCTCTCCCACTAGGGAGATAATATACTAGACCTGATCATCACAAACATGGGGACAAAATGCTCCACACCGGAAGTATACCCCTCACTAGTGAGATCTGACCACAAACTAATCACCCTGGATATACATATCCCACCTCCACCCCCAGCACAAAAGACCACAGTGAAAAACTTCTCAAAAGCAGACTTCACTCTTCTTAAGACTGAGATGGTATCCTTTAAGCCCACTGTGCCAGTGGATACCACATCCCACAATGCCGAATCCTTCACAAATGCTTTCTATGGACATCTCCAAGAATGCATGGATCATGCAATCCCAAATAAATCCAAGTGCGTCTCCACCAAAGGCAAGCGTCCTGTCTGGTGGACCTCAGCCATTAACAAATTGTATAACAAAAGAAGGAAGCTACTGCACGTCAGAGCAAAATCCCATGAAGGGAAGACATCTCTGATCAACATTAGCAGAAAACTACGTTCTCTCATAAAAACATCCAAGGCCAACTTTGAGAGAAAAATCACTAAGGACACTAAAGATAACCACAAAGCCTTCTTCAGCTATGTTAGAAACCTGGGTGGAAACCCTCAGATATGCTCAGAGTTGGTTCACAACAACAAAAATACACTGAACCCACAGATATTGCCAACATTCTGGCTGACAGGTTCAGTGCAAATTTTTCCCTCCTCACCCCCAAAAGAAGAAATACTTATCCCAGCTGAATGTAATCTCCCTGTCATCTCAGATGTCCAAGTGAGAACCACCCTAAACAAAGCTAAAAACACAGCATCAATGGGACCTGACAGTATCCCGAGTTGCGTGTTACGTGAACTCCAAGAGGAGCTAAACCCACACATAAAAATGCTATTTAACCTTAGCCTTACTTCGGGATATGTACCTGAACACTGGCGTACAGCAACAGTGGTCCCACTCCACAAAGGGGGTGCCTCTACAGACCCTGGAAATTACCTCCCCATAAGCTTAACCAGCCTGGTCTGCAAAGCTATGGAAAGAATCATTATGGAACTCATAAACAGAGACATAGGGGACCTACAGACACTTGACCCCACCCAGTTCGGCTTTGTAAAGGGCAGATCCTGCCTTTTGAACCTGGTTGACTTTTTTGAAACAGTCACTAGAGCCATTGATGAGGGCAAAGCAGTCCATACAGCCTAACTGGACTTGGCTAAGTCCTTCGACACAATACCCCACTCAGGCATCATAGATAAGCTCAACAGCTTAAACGTAAACCATTATGTCACTAGATGGGTTGCAAACTGGCTAAAGGACAGAACCCATAAAGTTAAAATCGCTGGAGCAATGTCAGACTCAAAGCCAGTCACAAGTGGTGTCCCACAGGGATCTGTCCTGGGACCCCTCTTGTTCGGCATTTATTTCTCAGATGTTAAAGCAAACATGGGAGGGCTGTGGCTGACAAAGTTCACAGATGACTGCAAACTAGGCGCCATAGTCGATACACCAGCGGACACATACATCCTACAAAAACGCCTCACAGAAATGGACAACTGGTGCCGGAGTCACTGCCTTAAACTAAATGCCAAAAAATGTATAGTCATCCCCTTTGGGAAAAACAAAGTACCCACAAATTATCACAAAGACAGAAACCCACTGAGTATGGAAAAAGTAATCAGAGACCTAGGGACCCAAGTTGACAGCGACCTCTCATTTGACACCCACATTGCCAAAGTGGTTAGAAAAACATTCTACCTTGCACACCTCATCATGAAGGGATTCACATCCAGATCCAAGGATGTCATTGTACCCCTATACTCCTCCCTCATCAGACCCATGATTGGGTACAATGCCCCATTTGGTATGTACCTCACCTGGCATTTGCAACAGCTGGAGAGACCACAAAAGTACCTCACCAAGAGGATCAAGGGTCTCCAACATATGTCTTATTCTGCCAGACTAAAGAAACTTCAGCTCTATTCAGTAGCATACCGCCTGCTCAGAGGTGATCTCTGCCTGACGTACAAGGCCATGTCCAATCAGGATCTGATGGACATGCTCCTCCTCAAAAAATCCAAATCCATCAGGACCACGAGAGCTAAAGACTTAAACCTTGGCACAAGTATGAATAGGACATGCTGGAGGGATAGATTCATAACCCAGAGGCTTCCCATGCTTTGGAACAGGATCCCAGTTCATATTAGGCAGAGCCCCCTCACTGACTCTCTTCAAGAGAAATCTTGATGAGTGGATGGGAGATCGTAAGTTTACCCCAGGGGTCACATCTGTGTCACTGCTAGACAGGGGCACAGTAAACTAATTCTATTATATAAGGGGACCTTCATCGTGTCACGACTAGACAGAGGCACAGTATTCTAAATTTATTCTGTACATTTTTTGTACCATTTCATGGGGTGGCAAAAGCCACATCACTATGGCTAGGCTTACAAATGCCCCAGGGCAGATAGCCTAGTACTATACTATGAAACTATGAAACTATGAAAAGGACTTGGCTCAGTCCTGAGGTGATACTGAGAAATCGATGTATTGATCCAGATGTACTCAGAGAACATCTATGAACTGATGCTATATCCTTGAGGCAGAAGCCTGTGAGATACCCAACATGTCCTCAGTCTCTGGAAGGTCTCATGATTAGTATACTGAGGGCTATCTATATAGTATCCCCATGGATAGGAAGTCCACAATTTCCTCCAGTCCCCCTATGGGGGTTAGACATACCCACTTAGACCCTCATAATACTCCTGCCCACTCTAAATGTCAAGCATGTCCTGATTGTCAGAATTATAGTGAGTTATCCTTTGCCCATATGCCCACCTTCCCAGCTGGTGAGCACCACTGGGTGCCAGTGGTTTTGGCTGCTCCAAGACATGCAGCTCACACTGGGAAATAGCAAGGATAACAGCAAGTTGCAGCCTTTTCTTGGACTGCAAAGTAGATATGATGGATGAAACTCCCTTTATATCACATATCTGTGAAGAACTGCAGGCAGCTGAGGGAATGCTTCATTTGCATAAACTAGGTTACATCATTTCTCATTTGCATCTCATTTTGACTGCATTTGCTTATGCTTATTCATGACCATTGTGCATTAGAATAAGTGGCCTCTACGAATGGCAGCATAACCTTAATGCAGCCACATAATGACTATGAATACCTCCTATATACCTTTATAGATCAGTAATTGACAAATACAATCCATGGTTTAAAAGAAGTAAAGAGTGCTTATTTTTCAGTAGCCACAGTATCCCCTATTACTTGATGTTGTTGCTATTAGAGTTCTAAGTCAGAGCCATCAAGTTATTTATTTGTTAATGCTAGATGGCTACCTACAAGTTATGGATTTCTCTTTTATACCTGGTCTAGATCATGTGGTCAGAATTTTTTTTGGCCATCTGTTTACAGTTTTAAGTAATGTTACCTACTGACAATGGTGAGAGGGGGGTGATAAATAAATATAGAACTACAACTTCTGAATGCATTTAGTTTTATAAATGGAGTGTTTTAGTGATTGCAAACTGTAATTATCACCACAAACACATCCATTTAACCAAGACTGAAAAGACATTCAAACTTTCCACCATTAGAGCACATACACCAAGATAATAACAAACAATAAATAAATACATAACTTAACTGTACTGCAGGACTGAATGCATCGCATTGAACAGCACAGTGTCTTGAGCTGCAAAATAAATCCAGACTAAACACTATTAAAAAAGCTCTACATTGGTTAACACTTAATGGCAAAATGCAAATGTATGTAACATAGTATGTAGGCATCAGCATGTGAAAATTATGTGTGCTTGTATGCAGCATGAGACACAGAAGTCTATTTGATTATTTAAAAACATAGAGATCAACGCAGAAAATATTTTTACCATACAATGGAATTACTTCAAAGAGGTAATTCATTTATTTTTACATAACTCTAATGTAGCATATTAATTATTCTTGGTAAAACGTGTGCAGGATTTACATACTGCCAGTGAAATATTACCCACACTGGCATTACTCATGCATATAAACCATACCACTTGTGGGGAAATTTTGCATCACTCCCAGCTGAGTGCTAATAATTAACTTAACAGTTCCTGGTTACACAGCAGAAGTCTACAGCACATAGCCTGAATCCCCTGGTAGCTAGTCCTAGTAACAGATACTTCACAAACTAAAAGAAATCTTCAGTAGTGTAATGAGAGCCTTTCCTACATGGAATGACCATTCATAGTGGTTATATCATATAGGATAGACTGCAAACATAATCAGTAACTGAACAGTCTGCCTGACATAGTGCAGCCCTTGATATTCAGTCAGTGGTGTTACGCCCAGCCTCCCCTCTACTGAAATGTTCATGCATAATTTACACTATGTCTTACAGAGTAACTCGCAAACAAAGCCTTGGCAGCTCATTTGGAAGTCCCTAACATTGTGTAGTGGTACTGCACTGTGTAACTGCCAAATACTGCCAACTACACAAGCATAAATGCAGTGGTTCTCCCAGTTCACATTTGCAGGAAGATAACATTTCGCTGTGCAGCAAGTGAGCCAGTCAGTAGTCTGGGTGTCATGATGTCATGTTCTTGGACATTTTTGTCCTCAACTCTATGAATACATTTGTCTCCTTGCATAACATGGTACACCTTTCAGCTATGAAACAGTATGCAATTGCATCACTTAATTGATAAACCTTTATATAGGAGAAGGGTCTAGAAAACACTCATGGCATTGTGACTTCTTTGCATAACAAATGGCTATATTGTATATTTCTCACAGCACTTGTTAAGAAATTCTTGAATGTTATTCCCTTCTGAAACAGAAATATAGGAGGAAGATGTACTATATTAACATTAAAAATGTATGATTTTTGGAGCATATATACATTTGGAATGGATGCAAATATTTAGTAACAAATTAAAACTTGCTCATATAAAATAAGATGCTTAAAATGGGTTTACAGCAGTTTTGAATTTGTGTGACAGATTGATTGCTTTAATATTGTGTGTATTCTAACTATATGCCTACTGCAGCACAATTTCTGCTCATACATTTTGAGAGAAAGATTTGATTTTAAAGGGTGAAATGTCATTATAGTTAAATGGTATCATATTGGTTAATTAAATGTATTATATACTTGCTTCTTTGTGGTGAGGAATTTTGGATATAGTGAAAACAAACCAAAGTAATTTTGGTATAAAAAAGTTGGCATATATAGGAAGAACAACTTTTCAACTCATCTCATCTTTCTTTTTCCTGTTAACCAAGATTTTGTCAGAGGCTCATATGCATACAGTGTAGTGTATGTCCTGATTAGCTTCTTTTATTCTGTGAGATTAATTTAAGACTGATTGCAAAAGAGAGTTACTTATGGTTAAAAGAAAGCATAAAACATATAGTACCTCTGATATGGAGTAAGAGCCAGTCCTTAGTTGCACACTTCTTAAATCTTCTACCTCATCTGACCATCATCGTTTCCCCCAGCTGCTTTATTGGCCAGTCTGATCTGCCTGGATGAAAGCCCACTCATTTGCTCTTTGGCAGCAAACGTTGAGCTGATTGGGAGAGGCACTATGATCTGTGAGGAAGATTTGAATTTTCTGTTTATTGTCCTTCCTCCCCCTCCTGTTTCTCTTTGTTTACAAGCACTTCCCTCAGACCCCTGGGGTTCACCAGGGATTATACCATGGGTGTGTGCTTTGAACACATACCCCTACTCTCCCCCCAAAAAAGAGGCAAGCAAGCTACTTATTTAACCTCACTGGTACCTTTGAATTGAATGACCATATTCTTATAAAAAAATCTTCATTTGTTTTATCACAGTGAAATACCGATATCCTGCTGTGGTTTACTGGCTGTTACTGTTAGAGTCATGTGGACAGTGTCTCTGACAAAATGGCATTAGATGCATGGGTTCTTATTCCACAGGCTCATTCCTGAGCTGGTTTGTATTTTTGGTGCTAATAAATTATCTGTACATACTTTGCTATGCTGGCTAACATTGTATTTTTATACTAATTGTATATTGATATTTTGTAAAATACCTAAAGCCGCATACTCACTTGTCATCCCACAAAAAGATGTTATGACTTTTCATGCTGAATTGTGTGATATTCCATATTTAAAAGTATATATTATATGCAGTCAGGTTGTCACTTAGAGAGACATTAGTTACTGGTGTTTTCATTTACGAAATATGCTGCAGTGGTGGTGCTGTGGTAGCGTTGTTGCCTCGCAGTAAGACGTTGCTTGTTTGATTCTCAACTAAAGCGTCTTCTGTGTGGAGATATGTGTGAATGGGCGTACCTTCGTTGAAGGTTGTGCACCGGGGCTGGCAACTCATTACGTAAAAATCTACTGCCAATCATTAGCGGACCGGAGTTCCGCTGTGGCGACCCCTAACCGGGAAAAGCCGAAAGATACAACGACAATAGGATGATGTTCAAAATGTTGTGCTGTTGTATTGTTTTATTTATGCCAGCAAGAGTTATCCAGCTGTTCAATTTCTTTCTGCAAACTGTGATTCTGTGAGGGATATTTTTAGAGAATGACTTATGTCCAGCAATACTACCAATAAGATATACTACAATGACTTAATTTCTCTCACTTCTTGTATGACTTTGAAGTAATAATGCACATTAAAGGAGGGTGAAAGCAAAGTGCCCACAATACCAATAATATTGGTTGTCATTGACTATTTAATAAAATGTCACAAAGTCAATCTGTTGTGGTTTCTGACTCAGCTTATTGGACAATTGTTATTTGTAGTCGCATGCATTTTGTTTCTGTATAATGCATCTTTTCAAGTACTGTTAAATTTGCATTGAGTCTAGTAAGTTTCTTTTTTTCTATGGCTGTCATCTTTGGAGATGATCAGTCTGTTTATACATTCTTCAGTCTTGTCTTCTTTTCCTAACCTGTACCTTTGTCTGATATATGGTTTATCTTTTCAATGACTTTTTATTTTGATTTTTCTGATTGGTTTTGTTGTTCTATAGATTTTGTTTGATGTCATTTACAAACTTTGCAGATATTCTGACTTTATTTTTCATTTTCAATCTTCTTTTGTTAACACTTACTTCATTTGTGTTTCTTCGGGTGTTTTTGAGCTGTTGTTTTTCTGTAAGTATGTGTCATTGAGTGACTGGTATGTTTGTTTCTTTTTTGTTGTGGTTTCTATTTTGTGCTTTTGTTTGTTGTTTATATCTTTCATTTTCTTTTTGCAATTTTCTTTTACATTGCCTTTTTGTGAGTCTGCAAATAATGTGCCCTAGTCACAAATATGATGTGCATTGATATAGCAAATATCTGGCATAATAGTATGCACAGACACAAAATCAGTTTGTAAACACAGCTGAAAGAATAGAACACAGATGCACAAAGGACAGAATGAATGCAAAAGCACTATGCAAATGGACCTATGACAACTGTGCTCCAAAAATACGACTCCTTAAGTGTGGCAATAGTGCCTGAGGACATACACAGAAAAAGTAATTTTACATTGGGTCGTGGAATTGCAATGACTGTTGTCATCTTTCTCATTTGAGATCCACTTCCCTATCTTCTTCGACAGTTATACACAGATGTTGCAGGTCTTCTGTCTCATAATCTCTTGTCTGTAAGTATTTGGCTCCTCTTGCTTATCTCTGTATCTCCCAATCTGGCTTTACGTAATTGTTCTTTGCCTTCCATTTCATGTGACGGAATCACCATAATCTCTTCTCCTTGACCTTCTGTACAAATGGGCCTAGTTTGGCTTCCACTCTGATGTTCTTTTTTCCTTCATCGTTTCCACAGCCTTCATCTTGCTGCCCTTATCAGACATTTCATCTCCAATACCTCAAAATTCCTTAGCCGCTCTGTTTTAATTGCCTGGTTTGGTACTGTGGTTATACCACTGTTTCATTTATCATACTGCTCAGCTTCTTTGGCACTCTTATGGCATGTACTTTCCTTGATACTTTGTGAAAGGTAGATGCAGCATTTTAGATTATAGCTTTGATCTCCTCATTCAGACTCTCCTCCTCCTCAGCTGCACCTTTCAGATACTTGAAGCTGTTAACCTGTTCAACTATATTCCCTTCTATCTTAATTTTCAGTTTCTTCTGATTTTCCTCATTTTTTGCCGTGACTACTACATTTTATATACCCAGTTTCACCCCACATCCCTTAAGTTTTGTATTCTAGTACTTTATCATTTATTGAGGTCACTGCTTGTAGTACAGCTTTACTGACCTGTTTCATCTGAATTGTTTGCTGATGCAAACTGGTATAAAAAGAAGTGGACTCAGAGCTGAACTCTGATAGGGATTTACTCCTATAAGCTCATTTGTGAGTCCAAACACTATTTATATTTGTATATCTGTGTATAGCCTCCATTAATTCAGCCAGTGTTTCCTGGACATCAACCATCACAATACTGCCCAAACCAGCTTTCTTTGGGCCATGTTCTATGTTTTCTGCAAGTCAAGGGATGTCCAGTCAGAGTTTTTCCTCATCTCTAGCTTCTTGTCCAGTACCTGTCTCATTGCAACCATCAGGATGGTTGTACTGCATCCTGAACTGAGTCTGAACTGCTCATCTACCATCTTACAGTCCACTAATTTGCATATTATTTTATCAGTTACTGTCTCTGGCAGTTTCTTGGAGCATGACAAGAGTTTCACAGGTTCACAGATTCATATGTAAATTCTAAGCAATTAGTCTCTAGATTATTACATGCCTACCAACACCCAGACAGAGACCAATGGTGAGAATCAAACCATGCACCTTGTTTCTTTAAGATGAACATTTAACCACATACCTCTCAACTGTCCATATTTTTGCAGAATGTCCAGCTTTTATATTCAAAATTTTGGTCTGCTCCTCATAATATTTGTGGGGTTTTTTTGCCATATCACTGGGATTATCTCAGGATTGAACTCACTAAATAATTACATACATTTGTGTTTCACACTTCACATCCTTTATAAAATGTATCTTGACACAAACCCTGTTATTCTAGTGCATTTCTAAGTTTAACAAAACAATATTTAAGAGCTGTCCCTATTTTTATGCCATTGTCCCTCCATTATGTCATGCCTTGTCCAGATTTCTTGCACTAAGAGGATGAGAGGTATGCTTAACCATTATGCGATCATTCCAAGTCATACCACTCTACTGCTGGTAGTTATGAATGTCACCTTTGTTCTTGTCTAATGGCACTAGAATGCTTATTTTCCAGTCATCTGGGTTTATGCCTCTCACTTTCATAGTATGAAGATTATGCATAGGAGACATTTTTACCATAATGTACTTAACATCTCGATCATATCTTCTATGACTTCATCTGAACCTGCTGCTTTTCCTGATTTCATTTTCCTTAGTATATGTGCACTTTTTCTATATTGTTTTTCCTTCCTCTTTCAACACAGGTTTTGCATGTAACAGTACAGCTAATATGGGAATTTGTCATACATTCCATTGCCGAAAATGGGTAATCTAACCAGTTAAATAATGCATATTATTGCTATTGTTAACGCCAGTGCAACAGAGGCCCCAAAATGTCCATTGGAACACAATTGTTATCCTAGGAGGAGTTTCAGGATGTGCTTCGTGAACTGTTAATGTGGCAGTAACTGGACAGATTCCTGCTGGACAACCAGACACTGGCTGTGCTATGCTACCTGTGTCAGTCAATGAAAGTGGTAGGTTGGAATCCTTTTGCTAGGGAGCCTTTCCTTATAGAAGTGTATCTGTAGCACTAAAAAGTTATTTTAATAGAATAAGGTTATTAAGGAAGTCCATCTTACTAAACATGAAAAGTGAGGATTTGAAAAACAATGCTCCTACTGGCAGGTGAGCAGCAGTTCACAGACAGATGCATCTACTGCCAAATATTACAATAGCATTAATCATAAAAAAGTCCCTTCTCGGTTAACCATTCTAATATCTCATGATTAATTTGATGCCTTTAGTAAACATATAATTATAGTTTAGAGAAGTAATGTCCTTAAGACTCCAAGAATATCTCTACTTCTTTTAACTACTCATAAGGTGGTAAATATGCTGCGGTGGTACGGCAGTAGCATTGTTACCTCACAGCAAGAGGTTCTCCCGTTTGATTCTCAGCAGGGCCTGGGAGTGCCTTCTGTGTGGAGTCTGCATGTCCTCCCTGCAGTTGGGTAGCATTCGAAAGACATGCGTGTGTAAATGGGCATGCCTTCGTTGAAGGTTGGGCGTCGAGCTGGCATCTCGGCGTTTTGTAAAAATCTACTGCCAATCATTAGCGGACCGGAGTTCCACTGTGGCGACCCCTTACCGGGAAAAGCCAAAAGACAAACAAAAACAACTTTCTTACTTTCTCTGTTGTAACCGCTGTTGTGCTATCACATTGGTATAAACCATCTTTGTACTGTCTCTCGATTTTGAAATCTTTCACTTATAATCCCTAACTGACTATTCTATTTGAACTTTCCTCAGTTTTATAAAGGATGAAGAGGCTTGTTTAACAAGAATTTTAAAACCTTCCCATCTTTATGAAATGGCTTAATATTTTCTTATAGAATTTTGCAAGTGATTCCAGAATATTCCTCATAGGTATTCTCTGTCCCTAGAACAATAAATGAGTTATGGGTCAAACCTCCATAGGGCAGTGGAGATATCATATCTAGATGTAAGATCTTGTCTGTCAAAATATTCTATGGTGTGAGAGAACACTTCCCCCATAGTGCCTTTTTAAGACAATGGCAAACTGAAAGTACATAGCAAATCAAAACCAAGAAAATCTAAAGGTATCACTGCTCAAGGATAGTAGTCTAAACAAAAAACTCCACTCCCTAGAAGCTCTCTTCACCCTAGAGAATGATTTAAAGCCACAGAGAGCACACTGACAGTGCTAGGTTATAATGCCTTCCAGACATTTAGACCAGTTACTACACAGACAGGGACTAAAGGTGGAGGTATCACGATCAAAAATAAATATTCCTCAAGGCTGGTCAAACAGGACAATGCACTTGAGCTACTCCGTGTTCAAATTACCATATTCAGAATCCAATACTTCCTTGCAAGCTATAGGTTCCCCTCTTTGGCGTAGGAAACCCACACCATGAATTTAAACTCTTTGCAAATACTCACCAGTTTTCTGCTTTGCACAAGTTTTAAGTCATTGATATTCATGGATAAGTCTTTGATATCTGGGATTGTATCAGCAGAAAATACATTACAGATGCTTGGATTTGTTATGGACGAACCTAGAAACCTGCTACTATAACATTTTAAAGGTGGTGTCTGGACTGAAAAACAAGTTTTGACAACAATCCAAAACAAGAGAAAAATCAATAAAAGTATAATGTGAAGTATTAGTTTTATTAAAATGGTCAACATAATATTTGCCTTTCTGCTGTTGCCGGTGTTTTGTGGTCATCTCTTGTGTAAATATGTCACTGTTCTGTTGTTGATTGTCTGAGATTGTAATTTGTCTTGTCTTTTGTTTACAGATACAGTATTTCAGGGGAGCATTGTCTTGGAAAACATATTTCACTAACATTCCCCTACTGAGCTGCAAATGCCATCTTTAAGCTTTTCTTTATCTTTTTGTGGGGCTGCCATCTTCACATTTACAGCTACAGCATCCAGGAACCCCTGTCTTAATTAATCCAAAATGTAGATTTGAAGTAGATTTGTAATCAGGTCCCCATCACTATGATTGTTAAGCAGTCTATGTGTATTGTTTATTTGTTTGTGACTTGAACTGATGTATTAACCTATAAATAATAAAATTATCCCCTGGATACTTGCACTTCCTCAATCAGGCATGCTAGCTGTGTGTATTCCTAGATATACTCCCTTATTTTATTTATTTGATTTTTCAGGTAATTTTATTATTTTGCACAAAATAGAAAATATCTACAGAAACCACATTTGTTCATGTCTGCTACTGATAGCTGGAGGTGAGCATCAAGCACAATTAAAACTTTGATTAGTAAAATTCTGTCTGATCCATTATAATACATTGCAGCATTTTCGTCTTCTGCTTAGTTCTTCCACCTCCTATCAGTACTGTTCAATGTCCTCATTTCTGAATATGGCTTAATGTACCATTACCTGCATTTACATGCCTTCTTGCTTCATTTACATTTGGCATTCTCAGCAGTTTCAGGCTTCGCACAATGAAGTCTGTTGAATCACAGATGCTCAGTCTATATGAGTTTGTGCATGTTACTGCATGATGTACATTGTAGTGAAATCCTTTTCAGATCTACCCTCAAAATATTTTCTAGCCTGTAAATATACTAACTTTAAATAATATCACCAGTAGAAATTATAAAATGCATGTGTCAGTTCTAATGGTCTAGGTTTTATCTCTAAAATTGAAGTCAGTAGCAAAGGTGTATGGAGGACTAATTTGCAGATGACTTCAAACTGGGAGCAGTAATTGATTCCCCAAATGACTTAGCCCAAATAAACAGTCATTATCATCATCATCATCAACTCACCACTTTTCCCATTTACAACATGGGGATGGGGTGCCATGTCAACTTTTACCATCTGTCTCTCTATTCAGTGCTACTCTCTTAACTTCTTCAACACTCGTGCCTGACTGTCACAGGTCTTCTTTCACACAATCCATCCATCTCTGCTGGGTGCCCTCATTTCCTCTTGCCTTCTTCATGGTTGTCCTAAATCTTCTTCACCAGATTGCCTTGTGCTTTTCATTGCTAGTCCCTGAACCACCGTAATCTGATCTCTTTGACCTTTTCTGCAATTGGAGCTACTTTGGCTGCTGCTCTTATGTCCTCATTTCTTCATCTGTCCCATGGTGTATCCTACAGGGTGTGCTTCAGTTTATCAAAGTTTCAAAACTTTGAATCCCATATGGCCAAGACCATATGATCGAAGTTTTGAAACTTTGAACACGTTGTATTGAGATCGTCATACAGCACAGAACCTGAGATTTACCATTTTCCTTATTCTAGTGTGATCTCAGAGTTGGCATGTTTAATTAGTAGGGGTTGTGGGGCGTGCAGGGGGGCTTGACCCCCACAATAACTTAAATAATAACATTTTTTATTTAGTTTTAGTGTTTTTTATTTTACTTTCGAAGTTTCCAAACTTTGACCATATGGTCTCGGCCATATGGTTTTCGAAGTGTTGAAACATCAATAAACTGAAGTCGATCCATCCTACCATGCATCTCAGGCAGTTCATAGCTTCCTCAACTGCTCTGTCTTTAGTGCCTAGGTTTTTGTACCATACAGTACTACTGCTTGCACCACTGTTTGTACACTTTACTTTTCAGCTTCTTTGGCATTCTTCTGCTATACGCTATACCTGACACTCTGTGCCAGTTGGCAACACCTCTGATTCTAGCTTTGACCTTCTTGTTAAGACTTACATTCTCCTCAATCACCCCTACCAGATACTTGAAGCTGTTAACTTGTTTCAGTTTTTTTCCCTGCTATCTCAATTCTCAGCTTCTACTGGTTTCTCCATTTGCTGCCATTGCCACTATCCTGTGTGTACTCAGTTTCATCCTATAAGCCTTTAATTTTGCATTTCATTCCCCTAGCCTTTGCTGAAGTTCTTGCTCAAAGTCCACCTGTAATGTCATATTTGTGTATACAGCAACTTTGTTGATCTGTCCTCTCCAGCCTCCTTGCACCAGTATTAAGAACAGTGAGCTCAGAGCTAAACTGTGATGTACACCCTCTCCCACTTGGAACCCCTCTGTGAGACCGAACACTGTTTGTACGTGAGTCATTGGATCCTTAGTTTGTGCTAATTTACCAATGTTTCTTGAACGTCAAACTACCACAGGACTGCCCAAATCAGCTTTCTTTGGACCCTGTCATATGCTTTCTCCAAATCTATAATTGCCCAGTTAAATTCTTTCCTCATTTCTAGCTTCTTTACAAGTATCTGTCACTGCAGACATCAGGTCAGCTGTGCTGCATCCTGATCCGAATCTAAGCTGTTCATCTCCCATAATACTTTCTATTACTCTGCATATTTGTTTATCAATCACCCTCTCCAGAACTTTCCTGAAATGTGGCAGGAGTTTTATACCTCTGTACTGCCCACAGTTGTGAACATCTCCTTTGTTCGTGAACACTGGCACTAGTATGCTTATTCTCCTGTCATCTTCTTCTGTCATCATAGGCTGTGTCTAGGACAGTACATCTTTTGTAGGGTTTTCTTCATTCAGAAGATGCTGAAAATACTTCTATTTGTTGCCCTTTCAACTAGTGAGCAAGTTGTTGCTGGCATCCCTTATCAATGGTTTCTGACAATTTTCTTTATCTTTCTGTCTTTGCCTTGCAACCTGATATAGTTTCTTCATACCATTTACTGGGTTGCTTTCCAGAAGATAGAAATAACTGGAAATAGCAGTAACTACTAAACAGTTGGAAAATATCGAAATAAATAAATGGTACCAAAATTATGGACTGAAACTAAATGGCAAAAATGCATTATTGTATCATTTGAGCAGTAGTCTACCTGGGGCAACTACCACATTAACAATATGCCCCTAAAGGCTGACTCACTGGGATTTGGGAACTTATGTGGACAGTGATTTAACTTTCAAAAAACATATGTCCATTGTCGTAAGAACGTCCTTCTATTTCGTATAGGATAAAACAAAGGGATTGTGTCTAGATCTAGGGATGTCATTGTCACCCTTTCTCAGCTATCATTAGGCCAGTCATTGAATATAATGCCCCTTTCACAAGAATTTGTCTAGACACATGTAACCACTGGAATGCGTGCAGAGATAATTTGCTAAAAGGATACAAGACCTAAGCAATATATCTCACATGGACCAGCTCAAAGCCCTGTTGCTATACTCAACATCCTACAGACTGCTAAGATGTGACCTATGTCTGGCATACAAGGCATCTTGTGATCCAATACTGATGGATTTAGTACACATCAGCAAGTCAAATGGCATCAGATATGCTTAGACTAGGGATCTAAACCTCTTCTGCATAATCAAAAGAATGCTTTAGAGGGAAAGGTATATCTCACAGATAACACTGCTGTTCTGGAACAGACTCCCCAGCCTTGTAGAACAAAGTTCATCCCTGTCCACATTCAACAGCAGCTTGCATCAATGGATGGACAATAGAAAACTTAACCCAGGCCTGTTCCTGTACTACTAATAGACAGGGCAGCTTCCAAATGCTTTATTCCATACAAGATTCCGCTCAAATTATCTATGGTATCTCACTAGGGGTAATATTTAATAATCAACCATGGGATGGCAAGCATACCTCTTAAAGCAACAAATCTGGACAAATTCATATATGAAAGTGGGACAAAGGCCCAAAAATAGGGATACTTTTTAAATATTGCTCTTGCAAACTTAGGCAGTTGATAGAACAATAGATTTTGCATTAGCATGAATTTTCTGAAGGGTATGAAGTCTGAAAGTCAAATGTCTGTCATTATTTTTTAACATAAGTCTTTCATGATTTATCACTAATTTGCCAGATAACACAATTTTATGAAAAATGGAACAAAAATGTGAGATAAAAATCTGGACATTCTGAGAAAATCTGTACAGTTGAGAGGTATGATGGCAAGACTAATCTAACACAAAATGGGATTGGTTAATTCTAGCACCAAAGGAGAAAATGGCTAGGATTAAAATGGCTGTCAAAGGGAACTAGCCTAGTACTTATCCATGATACTCTAAACCTACAAAGATCGAATGGTTGGTGCAATACTGATAAGATCTTATTTTGAATTTTTAATTATTCTTATTTAATTAACAAGACTCTTTTTTCTTGTTCTGAATAAACACTTGTGCCCTGTGCATTGTAAAAATAATTAAGAGTATGCATGGCCCATATGCATTTCAACTGATTGACAATATATGTGTGTGTGTGTATATATAGGTTTATAGGTTTATAGGTTTATACTAGGCTATCTGCCCTAAGGCATTTATAAGCCTAGCCCAAATTTTTGTGGCTTACGCCACCCCTTATATGAAAAAATACTGTGCCCATTAGTTTGTTGTGCCTCTGTCCAGCAGTGACACAGAGATGATTCAGGGGTAAACCTCGATCTCCCATCCACAGGTCTAGATTTCTCTTGAACAGAGTCAGCGAGGTGCTCTGCCTCACATGGACCGGGATTCTATTCCACAGCATAGGGAGTCTCTGAGTGATAAATCTATCCCTCCACCACGTCCTATTTATATTAGTGCTAAGGTTTAAGTCGCTTGCTCTAGTGGTTTTGGTGGATTTGGATTTTTGAGGTGGAGCATGTCCATTAATTCGGGTTGGACATGGCCTTGTATGTCAGGCACATGTCACCTCTGGGCAGGCGGTATGCGACTGAATAGAGCTGGAGTTTCTTCAATCTGGCAGCATATGACAGATTTTGGAGTCCCTTTATCCTTTTGGTGAGGAACTTTTGGGGTCTCTCCAATTGCTGCAGATGTCGGGTGAGATACATCCCGAATGGGGCATTGTACTCGATCATTGGTCTGATAAGTGAAGAGTACAGGGGAACAATGACCTCACTAGATCTGGATGTGAATCCCTTCATGATCAGGTGGGCAATGTAGAAGGCCTTTCTAACCACTTTAGCAACGTGTGTGTCAAAGAAAGGCCACTGTCAACCTGGGTCCCCAGGTCCCTGATAACCTCTTCTGTGCTT
Organism: Protopterus annectens; assembly: GCF_019279795.1. NCBI lineage: Eukaryota > Metazoa > Chordata > Ceratodontiformes > Protopteridae > Protopterus > Protopterus annectens. The sequence goes on from NC_056743.1 coordinate 1,034,574,605, forward strand.
AGTGGATTGCCACCTATATGGTAGCTTGGGGTTACCTTGTTTTTCCCAAAGGGTATGACTATACATTTTTGGCGTTTAACTTCAGGCCATGGCTCTGGCACCAGCTATCTGTTTCCGTGAGTCCCTTCTGAAGGATATCCGTGTCCGATGCACTTTCCACTATGGCCCAGTTTGCAGTCGTCTGCAAACTTTGTCAGCCAAAGTCCTCCCATGTTGGCCTGTACTTCTGAGAAGTAGATGCCAAACAATAGGGGCCAAGGACCGAGCTCTGTGGGACACCACTTGTGACCGGCTTGGAGTCTGACATAGCTCCAGCAACTCTAACCCTGTGGGTTCTGTCCTTAAGCCAGTTTGCAACCCCTCTTGTGACATATGGGTTTACATTTAAGCTGGTAAGTTTTTACAATACCAGTGGGGTATTGTGTGAAAAGCTTGCAAGGTCAAGGTAGGCTGTATGGACTGCCTTTCCCTCATCAATGGCCTTGGTGACTGTTTGAAGAAGTCGACCAAGTTCAAAAGGCATGATCTTCCCTTGACAAAGCCAAACTGGGTCGGGTCCAATGTCTGCAAGTCCCCTATATCTTTGTTTATGAGCTCCATTATGATCCTCTCCATAGCTTTGCAGACTAGACTTGTTAAGCTTATGGGGCGGTAATTACCAGGGTCTGTAGAGCGCCTTTGTGGAGTGGGACCACAGTTGCCGTACGCCACTCCTTGGGCACGTATCCTGTGGTAAGGCTGAGTTTAGACAGCTGCCTTATGTGCAGGTTTAATTCCTCATTTAGCTCGTGTAGCACACAGCCGGGGACACCATCCGGTCCCATTGATGCTCTGTTTTTACCCTTAGAGAGCGCAGCTTTCACCTGCGCATTTGAGATGTCGGGAGGCTACACTCGGCTGGGATAGTTATCTCTCCTTTAGGGGAGAGGGGTGAAGTTTGCACTGAACCTGTCTGCCAGTATGTTGGCAATGTCTGTGGGTTCAGTGATTTTTGTATAATTTTGGACTAATTCTGAGCATATCTGGGAGTTTCCACCCAGGTCCCTAACATAGCTGAAAAAGGCCTTATGATTGTCCTTTGAATCCATGGCAATTTTTCTCTCAAAATTGGCCTTAGTTGATTTTATGAGTGCTCGTATTTTTTACTAATAATGATCAGGGGTGACTTCCCTTTTATGGATTTTGTTCTATCATGTAATAGCTTTCTCCTCTTATTGTAAAGTTTGTTAATGGCTGGGGTCCACCAGACTGGACGTTTGCCCTTTGTGGAAAGAGTCTTGGTTTTATTTGGGATTGCCTGATCCATGCAGTCCTGGAGGTGTTCATAGAAGGCATTTGTAAGGGCTTCCGCAGCTTGGGTTGTGGTTTCCACTGGCTCAGGGGCCTTGAAGGATACCACACCAGTCTTGAGTAGTGTGAAGTTTGCTTTAGAGAAGTTCTTCACTATGGTCTTTTTGTTTGGGGTGGGGCGGGATGTGGATTTCCAGTGAGATTAGTTTATGATCAGATCTCACCAATGAGGGATATACTTCAGGTGTGGAGCATTTTGTCCCCATGTTTGTGACAATGAGATCTAGTATATTTTCTCCTCTCATGGGAACAGTGACTAGCTGTTCCATGGCATTTGAATTTATGAACTCCAGGAACCGTTGGGCTAGAAAGTTTGGGCTTGAGTAATGTTCCCAGTCTATATTCGGGTAGTTGAAGTCACCCAATATGATGGTGTTTGGAGATACATTTATACCCTCCAGTGTCTTCAGGAAGGCTGTGTGGGGTTCCTGAGTTTGAGAGGGTGGCCTGTAGCATGCTACAATTTGTAGAGCAGTTTTGCCTATGGTTAGTTGTACCTGGATGGTTTCGAAGCTTGCGTTGCCACCAACCTGGAGGTGTGGGTATCCTTTATGAATATGGATACACCCCCTCCTTTTGTGGTGTGGTCCGGGTTTTGGGGCCGGAACACGATACGAGGTAAAACCTAATAGTGCCGGGGGTGCTCTCAGGAGCCTTGAACCAGGTTTCAGTTACAGCACAGACATCGATGTTCTCCATACTGAGAAGGGCCTCGAGTGCGTGCATTTTGAGATTTAGACTTCTGGCATTGAGCAGCATTACCCTCAGTTTCTTCCCATTTTTGTTTTCTAGGGTGGTAGGTTTAGAATTTGAGCCTTGCCTAAAAAAGGCACTATGGGGGTGGCAAGAGCCTTAGCCAATATCCAGAATCCCAGGGGTGACAGGTGCAAGCCGTCCCTTGTGAAGCAGCGTGGCTTGTCAAGCATGTCATCCCAGGCAGACAGACACTGGATCCCCTTTGAATGACACCAGACATTAAGCCAATTGTTAAAGCTGATCATCTTGTCTCTATATTGTGGCATCATTCTTGGTGAGGGAAGGATACTGCTCAGGGTTAGGGTCATACCTGCCTGGGCTACATAATCAGAGAGCTCCTCTATGTCTCTTTTCATGTAGTCAGGGAGGTGCGTCTCAGGTCGTTCACACCAGCATGGACAATGACTGTGTCATATTTGTACTTGCCGTGGAGTGACCAGTGCTTGTGTTATGTGGCGGATTCTAGCCGATAGGCAGCTTACTGTGACCCTCTCCTTGTTCAGCCTGGTGAGTGGGGCGTCAGTGTGTCTGACTATGGAGTCACCTATGACAAGTATGTTTGGTGTTGTATTTGGCCTTAAGGGCTGTGACTGCTTTGCACACTGCTTTTGTGGTTTATGTGTTGCTTGTGGGGTGTCTTGAGGTAGCAGTTGTTTGGGTGTCTGCTTTGGAGGCCTCTGCTGTTTAGGTAAATTTTTACTCAGAGCCTTCGAGTATGTCTTTGTGTGTTTATGTGTTTGATTCAGTGGAGTGGTAGCATTATGTGAGGCTGGTTTTGTGGTGTGTGTAGTTGCCTTCTCCTCCTGTCTGGTCTTCATATACATAAATATGTGTGTGTATATATATATATATATATATATATATATATATATATATATATATATATATATTGCTAATTAGCAACAACAATATAATGTTGTTTCTTTCTAGGAAAGAATGCAATTCACTTTTTACTACAAATGTTACAAACTTGGTGAAGAATTAAGAGAAGAAGGACAGTGTAAATTGTATCACTTCATGAACTACTGTGGAAGCAACTTGGTACCATCTTGCACCCAACGGTTTGTGCTCTACCAGATCTTTTAATTTCTAGCCCAGTTTAAGCACACACATTTGTAAGGACTGAAAGAAATCATCCTTCTTTTATCCCATTTCAAAATGCTTACAGGCTGGATAGTCTTAATGAAGTAGGTTGCTCATTTTGTCTTACACTGCATCTTCAATAAACTGCTGTTTGGTGTTTTTTTAATGATTTCTGTTACTCAATAACTAGTACACTTTAAAGTAATAGCTCTCCTTCATTTTATATGTGTCCATGTTTTAATATGTTTTACATGTCCATCTAGGCTACATAATTCATAATCATGCAGTGGAGAAAGGAAGATCTCCGTATCTTTTTTTTTTTAATTATAAAATCTAGACAGTTTAGAGGTATGAGAGAGACAGGGTAGAAATACAAGGAAAATCAGGTACATTTCTTTAGTTTTGCAGAACAGACCCGATTTTCCTTGTATTTGGTCTGCCTTCCATATGTAATTCTCAAATTCTTAGCTCTAGAAATGTGGGCAAAGTCTTAAATATTGGGGGGGGGGGGCAAAAGCTCAAAATGGAGACTGATAGCAAAAGTTGCTCTTATAAACTTAGAAAGCTGCGAGAATAACAATATTTGTGTTATCATGCATTGTCTGAAGGATATAAAGTCTGAAACTGAAATGCATGCCATTATTTAGCGACCTCATTCCTCAGTGATTTTTCACAAACCCACAAATTTTAGGAAGAACAGACTAAAATATGAGGCAAAAATATGGACAATTGAGACATATGCCTCTGTACCATATACCAACTGGTTCTGCACCACTTTTCTTCGGCATTTCAGCTCCGTGGAACACTATGGACCTGGAAGCTGTCCGTTACAGTGATTTAGTGTAGGTGTTTGCCTACTGTTATTACCATTTACCTTCTTTGTAACTACGTTTGACTATTGTAGCCTGCACACTCGCCAAACTCCCCCCACCCATATCAGTCTTTTTCTCTTTCTCCCTGTCACTTACCCCTTTTTCTGCATTTACTTCTTTTACTTACTTTTAATTACCTCTCCTTCTGTAACATGCACCCATTCTGCCACTATGTGGCAGTATTACCTAGGAGTTTGATTGTTCTTCAGCTTGCATATCTCCCGGAGCTGCTTCTATTTCGGGATTTATACTATTATACCTAGTCTGGCGCTTTAACACTCAGGTCATTTGTTGGTTCACTTGTAACAACACCAAGCTAAAAAACAGTGTTTTTTTTCTAAAATAAAGCAGTGTAAAACCAGCATAAAGAAAGGTCTATTTCACTAGAACTCCTGGGTCTATTTCACGTTGTCGTAAGCTGACAATATCGAAAGTGAAGAACATTGTGCAAGTAAACGGAAATCTATGTAAGGGGAGATTTCCATTTACCTCAATGTAGTGCGGTCTCGGAGTTGGTATATTTAAGTAGGGGGTGTGTGGGGGGCCAGGGGGGCTTGACCCTGCCTATGCCATTTAGTTTTTTTTTTTTTTTACGTTATTTGATGTTTTACTTAATCGATCAATAAAGTTCGACCTTTATTGATTCGATTAAGTAAACTTTCGATAACGTGATATAGACGCAAACTCCTTACCTTATACCTGATTAGTCTCCAGTCCTGCATTAGCATCAACTTCCCTCTCAACAAGCATAGTCTCCCTCTGACATACCTGATTGTTTTTCTTCCATGTTGTCCTGCTCCCAGCTGGGATAACCCTGCTCCATTCACCTTAGCTATGTTCGGGCTGACTCCGCTCCCCTACCCTACCCCCATTCCCAAACACCCCCACTTTCATTAGATTTATAATCTTTACTCCCCTCACACACCATACTCTGACCAATCCCCTTAAACACCCAGTTTCCCCTCCAGTCAGCCACATCCCCTCTTACTTTACTGCCCTTCCCCTTTTCACACTACACCACCTCCTGTACTCTACCAATCCACCTTATCCCAATTATTAACCCCCTGCTTCCCATCTTTACTATCCAACAGACATAACACCTTTACTGTTACTCTTCAACTGTCAGTTAATTTCTTCAATATGTCCCCTCACTATCTTACTATCCCCTTCTCCTCCTTCTAGCTCTATCTACCTCATATCATACATCACTTCATTACCCCACTCCAGCACCTACTCTCTCTTACTATCACTACTCACACAACAACACTCACACACTTCTAATTTCTCCTTACCTGTTTCCAATATTACCCTCCAATCTCTTTATGATCAAAATATATCCAAATGTATCTCTTTCCACATGTATAAAGTCTACAACTCCCCCCACTGTAGACCTTCTCTCCTTTTAACTTTCTTTCTTTGATAATCTTCTCTTGGATGGAGACATCCATCCCAATCCAGGTCCAACCACCTCTACCTCTAACAAACATTCTCCTTCTACCTCACCCCCACAGTCTTTGCTACAATTCCATACTCCCCCACCTAAATCTCCAATTATTTTCTCTCTGAACATCCAAAGCATCGTAAACAAAACTACAGAATTGCACTCCTGCATCCACCTTAATGCCCCCCATATCTTAACCCTCTCTGAAACCTGGTTAAAGCCTCAAATCTGTAACTTAGAAATCTTATCCCCAGGCTACAACATCTATTGTGTAGACAGAGTAAATAAGAGAGGTGGGGGTGTTGACATCCTCTACTCTGACCAGCTTAACATCTCTCTGCTTGCAACCTCCTTACCCAGTTTTGCTCCTGCAGAAATCCTCATTGTGCACTGCCATCTTAACCCCCATAAAAAATTTGCCATCGTATCCCTCTATATCACCCCCAGGTGACAACATCCCAACTCTTGAAAACTTTCTCTCATGGCTCACCCTAAATGTTCCCTATGAAGCCATTATACTTGGTGATGTCAACATCAATTGGTCTTCATTCTCCTCCTCTTCCCATACTCATAGCCTCAATCTGCATTACTTCTACCAACTCATATCTTCCCCTACCAGAACCAACAAATACTCTGCCTCTGGCTGCATCATAGACTGGATCCTTATTGTTGACCCTTGTGTCTATCAGAATCCTGGCATACTTCCCAACTCTCTGAGTGACTATTTCCCTATCTATATCCATAGATACTCTCAACAGTCGGCCAAAGAACACCTTTACAGAGAATGTTGTAATCTGACTCAATTTGACCCAGATAAATTTAACTCAACACTGTCCAACATCAACTGCACCCTCCTTTATAACCTCCCTCTTAATGATGTTGTAACTGCATTCAATAAGATATTCCTTGACATACTGAACACCATGGCATCATCCAGAAAAATTAGGGTGAACTCTAAATGTGCCCCCTACTAAGCAAAGATGCTCTATTTTGCATTTGAGTGATGTTGCCTGGACAACTTGGGTCATTCAGTTTCTGTCTTATACAAGTGGTACAGTGAATTATCTTCTGTTTAAACTGTGAGCTTTGGCCGGTTAAGACCTGCATGATATCAACTTGAACGCATAAGTGTAGCTAAGTAACTTTTATCTGCACTTTTTAAAGTAATTTGCTTGTGTTGCATTGAGCAATATCTAGCTAGAAGTTGACTGTTTTTTCAGTAGTGCATGTGGTATTTTCAGTTAAAGCTTGTTAAAAACCTGTATAGCCAGTGATAGGTGGGGGTAGTAGTTTCCTTCATTGTTATTCAGTTTCTCTCTTATAGAAGTGGTACAGTGAATTATCTTCTGTTTAAACTGTGAGCTTTGGCCGGTTAAGACCTGCATGATATCAACTTGAATGCATAAGTGTAGCTAAGTAACTTTTATCTGCACTTTTTAAAGTAATTTGTTTGCGTTGCATTGAGCAATATCTAGCTAGAAGTTGACTGTTTTTTCAGTAGGTCCCCACCCACCCTCCGTGTTTTTGTCTTGGTGTTAATCTTGGTGGCTTTGAAACTGCCCGCCCCTCTTGTAAATTTGCACTTGGATAGTCCTCCTGGGCCCATCTCATTTGCTCACTCAAAAAAAAAAAAAAAAAAAAATTATCTGCTTTTACTGTATTTGTGTTTCTTTCTACTTTATTTTGCTTTTGCGTCATCTTAAAAGTACTCAATTGTATTGCACTGTAGTGGCAGGACAAGTAGCTTACATCCTTCTAAGTTGGGATCTGCTGATTGAGGGCTCAGTGTTTGTTATTCTAAAAGTGTATTAATTCTGGTTTAAGCACTTGGGCTTCAGGCCAGTTATTTTACATTAAGAAGGTTCGTGGTCTGCACTCTTGTGGGAGGAGAGGCTGGACTCTGCCCTTCTGAGCTGGCAATTTCTGGTTAAAGGTTTATAGTGCCTGCATATTTGTACTGCTTCTTACTAAATTGGTACACTTTGTTTGCTGTAGCATAGACTAGATCCAGGCCTGCTGAATCTAGCTTTATTTGTATGCTTGTTTGCTTGTTATTTCCCTGAAACGCTAATTCCACCTAAAACGCAGCTTTTCAGCGCTTCTGTGGATCCCTAGTGACATCTGCATTGCTTACTGTACTTATTTCCTTGTTTCACTTGAAAGAAACTTACTGTTTGTCATTTTTGCATTTAAGTTACCTGTAACACATTGCATTTAAATTACCTGGCACTTGCTCAGTAAAGCAATTATATAAGTCAGCACTAAAAAATTAAAAGCACTACACCCTCACAAACTCCCCTTGAGTACCTTGTTTCCCATTGGCCCTTTTTTTCAATTATAAAGGAATTCCCAATACTATTCTAGCATGTCCAAAGGTCAGTTGTCAATCTCCTCTCCGGTCCAGCTGGTGAATCTGGGAATCTTGAGGCAATGTTACAACTGCCTCATGTACACAGACAACCCTCTCCTCCTCCCAACAAATTCCAACACATGTGAGAGATGCAACCATATAGCCAAACTGGAGGCTAAGCTCTCTCAACTCAGTACTGGCAAAACCTGTCAGGAGGAGAAGGAAACCACACTCACTACAATTGCAGTCTCACATAGATCTACCATGACAGCAAACCAAACACATAAACACACAAAAACATACTCGGAGGCTCTAAATAAAAATCTGCCTAAGCAGCAGAGACCTCCAAAGCAGACACCAAAGCAACCGCTACCCCAAAACAAAACACGTGCAACACATAGCTCACAAAGCCAGTGTGCCGAACAGTCACAGGCCTTAAGGCTAAACAACACACCTGATACACTTGTAATAGGTGACTCTATCATCAGGCACACTGACGTCCCGCTCACCAGGCTGAACAAGGAGAAGGTCACGGTGAGCTGCCTGTCGGGCGCTAGGATCCGCCACATAACACAAGCACTAAGGTCACTCCTAGGCAAGTACAAATATGACTCAGTCATTGTCCATACTGGTGTGAATGACCTGAGATGTACCTCACTGGACTACATGAAAAGAGACATAGATGAGCTCTCTGAGCATGTGGCCCAGGCCGGTATGACCCTGACCTTGAGTAGCATCTTACCCTCACCAAGAATGATGCCACAATATGAAGACAAGATGATCAATTTCAACAATTGGCTTAAGTATTGGTGTCATTCAAAGGGGATCCAATGCCTGTCAGCCTGGGATGACATGCTCGACAGGCCACGATGCTTCGCTAGGGATGGCTTGCACCTGTCACCGCTGGGCTTTCAGATATTGGCAAAGGATCTTGCTACCCCCATAGTGCGTTTTTTAGGCAAGGCTCAAAAGCCAAACCCACCTCCATAGGTATGACAAGGGATAAGAAACTAAGAGTAATGCTACTCAACGCCAGAAGTCTAAACCTCAAGATGCACGCACTTGAAACTCTCCTTAGCATGGAGAACATCGATATCTGTGCAGTAAGAGAAACCTGGTTCAAGGCTCCTGAGAGCACCCCAGCACTACCAGGTTATACCTCATACCATACTTTTCAGCCCCAAAACTTGGACCGAACCAGAAAAGGAGGGGGGAGTATCAATATTCGTCAAAGATACCCACACCTCCAGGTTGGTGGCACAGCACAAAGCATCAGAGACTATCCATGTGCAACTAACAGTGGGTAAAACTGCCTTCCAGTTTATAGCCTGCTACAGACCACCCTCCCAAACCCAGGAACCCCACTCGGCCTTCCTGAGAACACTGGAAAATATGAAGGTCTCTCCAAACACCATTATATTGGGTGACTTCAACTACCCAAACATAGACTGGGAGCATTACTCTAGCTCCAACACCCTAGCTCAAAGGTTCCTAGAATTTATAAACTCAAATACTATGGAACAACGTGTTACCACTCCCACAAGAGGGTAAAACATACTGGACCTGATCATCACCAACATGGGGACTCTATGCTCCAGACCAGAAGTGTATCCCTCACTGGTAAGATCAGACCATAAACTAATCTCACTGGATATTCACATCCCAACCCCACCCCCTGCCCAGAAAACCAGAGTGAGAAACTTCTCTAAAGCAAATTTCACACTCCTCAAAACCGAGGTGGAATCCTTCAAAGCCCCCGGGCCTGTGGAAAATACGGCCCAGACATGAGAATCCTTTATAAATGCATTCTATGAACACCTTCAGGAATGCATGGATCATGCAATCCCAAATAAAACCAAGACCCAATCCTCCAAAGGCAGGCGTCCTGTCTGGTGGACCCCAGCCATAAACAAACTATACAATAGAAGGAGGAAGCTATACATGATAGAGCAAAATCCCAAAAAGGGAAGGCATCTCAGATCAGTGTTAGCAAAAAACTACGGGCACTCATAAAATCATCTAAGGCCAGCTTCGAGAGAAAAATTGCACAGGACACTAAGGATAATCACAAGGCTTTCTTTAGTTATGTTAGAAACCTGGGTGGGAATTCCCAGATATGCTCAGAATTAGTCCAAAATGACAAAAAATACACCGAACAAACAGACATTGCCAACATCCTAGCTGACAGGTTCAGCACAAACTTCTCCACCCCCTCCCCACCAAAAGGGCAAATATCTATCCCAGCAGAGTGCTGCCCCCCTGACATCTCAGATGCTCAGGTTAGAGCCGCCCTCTCCAAAGCAAAAAACACAGCATCAATGGGACCAGACAGTGTCCCAGGCTGCGTCCTACATGAACGCCAAGAAGAGCTAAACCCAAACATAAAACTACTGTTCAATCTCAGCCTTACCATAGGATATGTACCCAAAGAGTGGCATACAGCAACAGTGGTCCCTCTCCACAAAGGCGGTGCCTCAACGGATCCTGGAAACTATCGCCCCATAAGCCTGACTAGCTTGGTCTGCAAAGCTATGGAAAGGATCATCATGGACCTCATAGAAAAAGATATTGGGGACCTACAGACACTGGATCCTACCCAGTTAGGCTTTGTTAAGGGCAGATCCTGCCTCTTAAACCTGGTTGATTTCTTTGAAACAGTCACCAAAGCCATTGACGAGGGGAAGGTGGTCCACACAGCCTACCTGGACCTCGCAAAAGCCTTCGATACAATACCCCACTCGGGCATTATAGATAAGATCACCAGCTTAAATATAAACCCCTATGTCACTAGATGGGTTGCAAACTGGCTCAAGGACAGAACCCACATGGTTAGAATTGCTGGAGCCATGTCAGACTCCAAACCAGTTACAAGTGGCATCCCACAAGGCTCAGTCCTGGGACCTCTCCTGTTCGGTATATATTTCTCGGAGGTACAGGCCAACATGGAAGGACTGTGGCTGACCAAGTTCGCAGATGACTGCAAACTGGGCACTATAATCAACTCTCCAGCCGACACAAGCATCCTCCAAAAGGGCCTCATAGAAACAGACAACTGGTGCCAGAGCCATGGCCTCAAGCTAAATGCCAAAAAGTGAATAGTCATCCCCTTTGGCAAAAACAAAGTGCCCACAAATTACCACATAGGTGGTAATCCATTAAGTACAGAAGAAGTAATTAGGGACCTGGGGACCCAAGTTGATAGCAGTCTCTCATTTGACAACCACGTGGCCAAAGTGGTTAGAAAAACATTTTATATAGCCCACGAAATCATGAAGGGATTCACATCTAGATCAGGGGAGGTCATTGTGCCTCTTTACTCATCCCTCAACCGGCCCATAATTGAGTACAATGCCCCTTTTGGGATGTACCTTACCAGACACCTGCAGCAACTGGAAAGACCCCAAAAGTACCTCACCAAGAGGATCAAAGGGCTCAAACAGATGCCATATGCTGCCTGGTTAAAGAAACTTCAGCTCTACTCAGTGGCATACTGCCTACTCAGAGGCGATTTGTGCCTGATGTATAAAGCCATGTCCAACCTGGAATTAATGGACATGCTGCACCTCAGAAAATCCAAATCCCATCGAGCTACGCGCTCGAGAGACTTGAACCTCAGCACTGAAATAAATAGGACATGCTGGAGGGACAGATTCATAACCCAGAGGCTCCCTTCACTCTGGAATAAAATCCCAGTCCAGGTTAGGCAGAGTCCCTCATTGACTCTCTTCAAGAGGAATCTTGATGAGTGGATGGGAGATCGTAGGTTTACCCCGGGTATCACCTCTGGGTCACTGTTAGACAGAGGCACAGTATACTAACCTCGAAAAAGGGCATAGCAAAATTAATTTAAAATGGGTGGCGAAAGCCAAACACACTCTGGCTAGGCTTATAAATGCCCTAGGGCAGATAGCCTCGTATGAACCTATGAAACTATGAACCTAAAAATAAAACTCCAACCCTACTCCAACATTACAAAGAACTTAAAAACATGTGTAAAAAACTAATCATAAAAATAATTCTTTGCTTCCAACTACTGCAGCTCACATACTAACCCCAAGATATTGGCCCACCGTTAATAAAATCCAGCACCCTAGAAACCGTCCTACCCCCAACTCCTTCCCTCTCAATACTGCCACAGAGACTGTTGCTCTACTAAACAACCATTTCATAGAAACAATTCAAAGACTAACTCACCATAGTCCCACTGCATCTTCTCTGCCTTTTCTTCCTAGTCCATCTTCCTCTAATACATTCTCCTTACAGCCTGTTCCCACTGCCTTTATTAAATCACAATTGAATAACCTCAAACCTTGCTCACCCCCTGTTGAGAATTTACCTCCCCACTTCCTTAAAATTGGAGCCAGCTCTATTGCCTGCCCTGTTTCTATCCTTATTAATCATTCTATCACCAAGGCTCTTGTTCCCGAAATATGGAAATCATTTTATTCAATCCCTCCCCAGAAGGGAGGTAACTGCACTGACCCCTCAAAATATCATCCAATACTTGTACTATCCCCACTTTCCATGATACTCAAAAAATGTGTTCACTCCCAGTTACTTAAACACTTGCTAGATAATAATCTCTTAACTCCCACCCAGCATGGTTTTAGACCCCACCACAGCACATCTACCATACTACTCTCATTCACCCAAACAGAGTCAGAAGCCCATGATAACAACCTACTTCTCTCTTGTCTATTCCTTGATCTGTCCAAGGCTTTTGATAGTGTCTCCCACTCTAAACTGTTAACTAAACTTCTGGACCTTCATCTTCCTCCTCTCTCTATGTCCTGGTTCTGTAGCTACTTATCTAACATACTACTATCTATACACTGGCAAACCATCTTCTCTCTGTTTCTGCCTGTCAACACTGGAGTTCCCCAAGGCTCTAGTCCGGGTCCTGTCTTGTTCAATATCTTTACTAGCAACTTAACTCTGCTACTAACCTCTCAACTCTTTTACAATATGCTGATGACTCCACCCTCATTACAACTACCCACAACATCCCTGAACTCCTTTCTTGTACCCAAGACACTTTCACTTACATTGAAACCTGTCTCACTGACAATCAGTATTAAATCCCCCAAAAACTAAACTTCTTCTATTCCTTCCTAAAACCCTTACACAACATAACTCCTCTTTCTTCATCACCTCCCTTAATAACACCACCATCAGACCTGAACCACATACTAAATTACTTGGAGTCTCCATCGACGATGAGCTAAAATTCGACATACATATTAATCAATGGCTAAAAAAACACCAAAAACTTGGCCTCCTGTACCAAAATCATATATTTCTTTCTCCCTCCTCAAAACCCTTCCTAGACATATCTCTCCTCTGACCCAGTCTTCTGTATGCAGCCTGGTCCTTATTAACCGTCAGTCTTCTCTTTTCAGCGAACTAGAACAAACCTATAATAAAATAGCTAAACTTGCCGCCAGCCCCTCATATAAATCCCACCACTGCCTTGCCCTCGTGTCTTTGCAATGGCCTGAATTCCCCTAAACAACTTCTCCTTCCACAACTGCATAACAACTTAATTCTTTATAACCCCACTTCCTGCCCCTCTATCTCTAATATTGTATCACAATATAGCCTGCGACGTCAGCTTCATACATCAGACAAATATCTTCTGGACATCTACAAACCATCAAAAAATATTGGCAAGTCATTATATAAATACTCAGTAGTTCACTCCTGGAACTCCCTTCCTCATAATATAAGAAGTATCCCCCATAAGTCCCAATTCAAACTGGTACTTAAGTACTACCTACAGAACACCTGGTCCTGCCCCTGTCTAGCTCTAACCTGATCCTACTTATCTTCTTCCTAATACCACTTCCTTACACCCACCATCTTTCTCTTTCCTCTCTTCTTTCTCCTCTTCCGTGATACATACCAACTCCCACTACTAGTAAATAATCTTTTTTTTTTTTGTATCCACATTATCATATTGGCAGTGTATATATATACATATATATATATATATATATATATATATATATATATATATATATATAGATAGATATATATATACACACACACACACACACAGACATGAACACACACACACACACACACACACACACACACACACACACACACACACACACACACAAAGCAAAAAGTTGTACAAGACTGTTAATTGTGTTAGCTTCATTTTGTATAAATTCTTATTGTGATTTAATTTCTTTCTTGAATGATTGTAATTGTAATTGGAGCTTTTCTCCTTGGGTCTCCACTGAAAATGAACCTTTGGCTCAGTTGGACCAACCCAGTAAACAAATGACAATAAATAAATAAATAAATGAATAAATAACTAAATAAATAAATAAAATATACTAATAGAAGAAAGTCTGTCCACTGTATAGTACTTCAGTGACCAGACATTTTTCTACTGGTATATGCTCAATTTATACTTGTTCGCCTGAGCAATCAGCATGCACATTCAATAGTAATGAACTATCATTGTATAATTATGTATACACCATGCTATATTGTCACATGTATATACTGCAAACCTTACATTCATGCACATGTACATTTCTGGGTATATTTCTATGTTCTATTCCCCTCTTTATTTTCCATTCGGTAACACTTCGGATCTCAGGCCTGCTGTACCAAACTCATGGCGTGTGCATATTTCTGTGGGAACTTCATTTCATATCCTGAATTTGCTTGATTCTTTCATACCATTTTACTGACTTACACTCAGTGAGTGTTTTCAGCCATGATGGATTCCCCACGACACATAAAGCTTACAAGCCAAAAGCATGCTTCCACAAAACAATAGGTTATCAATCAGGTGATCATATTTGTGAGTATTGTGAATAACAAAATGTGCATTGATATTGCACTTGAACTCAAATTATGGTAGAAACGTTTCAAGATAAACAGACTTATGTATCATTCTTGTACAATACTTACCTGTGGCTATATTAGCACTTTAATCAACACACATTACATTACTCATTTTTTGTGCTTTAGTCATGCTATATAGAGTATTAGCTTTGTTTTGCTAGAGTGAGCATTTTTAAGACAGTTTACTGAGATATTGTTGTAGTTGCAGTTCCCCTGTTATTCTAAACCATTTAGCTGTGCTGCATTTGAATATTATGTTTAAGCTCTTTGTTAAATCATGCTGCTAGATTTAGTACTGTTTAGATGACATACCATGTATACTAATGAGGTGATGCCTGTCCTTCTATGTGTTTTCTTCCTTTTTTTATTTCTTTATCCCTCCAGAATGGAGGTGTGCCATGCTAGACTTTAACATAATCTCATGTCATCTTAGGGTACATAGTGCAGCTTGCAGTGCCACATTGTACTTCACTTCACACTTGTTATGAGCATTGCACTTTGGCAGGTCTATGCCAAGTATTTATTCATTTTTTTTATTTTAAAACTGCCTTGTTACACTTTGAATTATTTGCATATTAGTGGCTCAACTTAATGACATAGACTGAAGCTTGAATAATTCCACTGCAAATCTTTATGGATCCTACCCAGACATTAAATAGACCTTTTATAATTTTTCATAATTAGATCAATTCAAAAGAAAAATATGGTAATCCTCAATAAACCTTATTACTGCAAAAGTATTAACCAAGAAGAAAGCCATGAATAAAGCAAGTATTACCTCTTTATGAGGATTTTGTTTCACATGAAATGAGCAAGTAAGTAAGTAATTTAAGTATGTCATCAGAAACTGGCACTTAATAAAAAGTCACTGTAAATAAAACATCAAACTAAAAATCCTTTCTTTTTTATCATATTAGCAAATTAAACAAGTAGGAGGCCATAGTTTCTGTATGTCAGCATTTCTGTCTTAATTCCAATGTTTGTATAGGGAGAGAGTGCCCTGGCAGATTTCATGATACGCTGCATGCCATGACATCATCAGCCTTCTCCACATAGAAAGTTATTTGTAGAAGCAGACTGACAACTATGAACTAAATGACAATGTCTAACATGACTGCACAACACAAGTGTGATGCAAAAGTAATCAACCCTAAACCAAGTAATAAGAAAACTGTGATCACACAAAGGAATAGTGAAGCATACTCCACCTCCTTTGCACCCTGTCATGTAGGGCTGCTCGTCTCTCCCCTTTGCTTCTTTTATATACTGTCGCTGAGATCTGTGGACCTTGAAGTAAGTGGAATTCTCTGAGATTCAACAGTTTCTGTCTTTGCAAGCAATTCCAACCATCACACATTTCTGCTTCCACTTAGGAGTATTGATTACTAGTGTATCACTCTTCAGCCTAGCACCCATAAAAGTACACTTGTGTCATCCTCATCATTATCGTCAGCAGTCCTTTTCCCATCATGCCTCACTGTTGCACGTTTGGTCTCTTGCAATCCATCCATCTCTTGGCCGGACAACCTCATTTCTATTATCTTCTTCCTGTTTTCACAAATTTTCTCATATTCCCCTTTCCACACACACACTAATATTGCATAATTTTTTGCATTTTGCCATTTTTCTTAAAATGTGTATTAACACCTGTTGTATGTTATAAGAGTTTTTATTCAGTGCCAGCATGTCTAAACCACTGTAATTTGTTGTCCTTAATCTCTGCAATCGGAGGTATTTTGGTTTTTGCTCTTATGTTACCATTTCTTCATCCATCCCATGGTGTGCATCCTATGATATGTTTTGGGCATTTCTTCTCCATCACCTCTAGCTTCCACAGCTGTTCGGCTTTCCCTATGCAGGTTTCTGTACTGTATATTTGTATGATTTGATTAAATTATAGATTATAAACACCATAAACTGACCACACAGAGGCAGCCCTTTCAAAAGGCATGTGACAATACATAACTTCTCTGTTGTATTTAAAATGATTATTGCAATTAATGGAGTATTTTCCGATAAGGGTTATGATGCCTTTTATATAGTCAGCGTGGGAATGAAGAGTGAAATATTTTTAGCTCAGACTTCTGTACTTTCAAATATAGAAGACAAACAGAAATATAAAATAGAAATGTAACCAGGTAAATGCTTTCATCATAGCAAAAGCATGGTATGTTTTAGATTCATCTGAGTATCACTTAAAATCCTTGATGCTTTTAAATTTATTGCACTACTTTTACTAGGCTAAGATGTTTAAACAGAATTGCTTCAGGCCAGTAATAAAGCTTAGTAAGTGATATAAATGTCATGACAAATGAAAAAGTAGATAATATAAATCACAGGAAATGTGCACATTTTCCCTTAGAAATATCAGTGAACTAATAGTCTATTGCCTGGCTTTACTCTATGATTGTTCAGCCACTGAGTAGGCGAATAAGCCCAGGAAACACTATAATGAATGTGTCTGTGCATACAGATGAGTTTACTATCGCTACAGTCAGCAAACAACTATGTTTATTATAGTTACAGTCTGCATACAAGTGTGCTTATTATAGCCACAGTCTGCATACAAGTGTGTTTATTATAGCCGCAGTTGACATACTAATGTCTTTATTACAGCTACAGTCGGCATGCAAGTGTGTTTATTATAGCTACAGTCGGCATGCGAGTGTGTTTATTACAGCTACAGTTGGCATGCGAGTGTGTTTATTACAACTACAGTCTGCATACCTCACCATTAGTCTTAGCTTAGTAGAGCAGAAATAAGTCAACGGTGTGCTTTTGATACTTAACATAAAAACTCCATGATGCTCACATTCCTTTCTTTTCTGCTATTGCTTGTTTATTTAGCAAATGATTCTCTCCAGTTGTAGTTTCTTTTGGTATAACTGACATAGGTGTCATCTGTTCATGAAAGTATTTGTGCTGGGGCTTCAAAAGTTAAGTTACAGGAAAAAAATCGAAATACATTTACACACATACACTCACTCCCCCACACGCGCGCGCATGTGCACATACACACACACACACACACACACACACACACACACACACACACACACACACACACACACACACAAACGCACCCACACACACGCACACACACACACACACACACACACACACACACACACACACACACACACACACACACACACACACACTAATATTGCATATTTTTTGCATTTTGCCATTTTTCTTAAAATGTGTATTAACACCTGTTGCATGTTATAAGAGTTTTTATTCAGTGCCAGCATCCTTCCACTGTCAGCCTTGTTCACTTTATAATGAAATTACCCTTTACTTTTTTTTTATATTTTTTTTCTGGTATTTATTGGCTATGGTTGGGTTTAATGGTTGATACTGCAATCACTGAAGTGGAATTTTAGGTGTGAAATCCAGGCAGATCATTCTTGGCTGACTGAAAAGCTGCTAGTTGGAATCTAGTCACAATGCAAAAACACATGCAAATCTGAAATACCAAAACCTGTTTCTGTTTATATCAAAGGCATGGTTATTTCACTTATATGTTGTTTTTTTTTCCAATTGTTTTGTACATGTAAGTGTAGACATACCTCCACAGGTGAACTGTGGAAGGAGTTACAATCATATACTGCTTTAATAAATATAAGCCTTATACATTGCACAGTTTTATATTGAATGGTACAGGACCTTCAGAAAATAATTGACAAAAAGTTGATTTAAAGCCCACTTTTATGGTCGTGCTACAAGATACAATGGGATTATCAAGCAACTTGTGAGAACAGGACCAGTAGTAGGTGAATGAATGATGAAAATGTTGTCCTGATGTCAGACTGGTATTTGTTCTCTTTGTAGTTGATGGAGAATATAATTAAAGAATACAAATAAAGCAGATATCAACAAACTGAAACATGGCCATGGTGATAACATTTTATTTGGTTACAGTTACTGCTTTCATGGGTATACAACTCCCTTCTCTAGACCAAAAAGTAAAACACATTAAGTTCTCCATTTAAATCAATTCGAACTTCAGATGCCAGTAAAATCATAATATCAATTACAGAAACTGCAATGTAAAACATTATATAAAAATAAAAATCATAACATTAAATAAAATAGCATATTTAAGTGCTATAAACTATATGTAGGAAGCCTTATTTTTAGTTAGATATGGTGATGCAGATGCTATTTTGTTTAATGTTATGATTTTTAGTATGTTTGCGATATCATCCCACAGCTTTTATGTGGTTTTTATATCATGAATGTTTGATTAGTGAATGAGATGAGGTAACAGGATATCTGTGAGATCTTACATTTGGGTATAAGTTTTTCAAACAAATGTACTTTTAAAGTGCATATACCTTTAATATGGGCTTGAGTAAGCTCAACAGGATACTATGTAATGTTTTCGATTGCAGCTTTTGTAATTGATACTTTGATTTTATTGGTGTTTGAAGTTCAAATTGTTTTAAATGGAGAACTTAATGTATTTAACTTGTTGGTCTGAAGAAGCAGGTTGTATACCCATGAAAGTGCTAACCGAATAAAATGTTATTACCTTGGCCTTGTATCGGTTCATTGATATCTGTTTTATTTGTGTAGCTTGTTGCCTTATATCAGATGAACCATTAATCCTAGTTGCTGGTGTTGTATTTATTATGAGTTACTGAATCATTAACAAATAGCTAATTATGTTCCTAAAAAGGAATATTTTACTGGAACTGAATGAATATGTCCTTACTTGGCTCACTATACAAGATCAAACCTTTTCTCACTCCACTAGCTAGGACAGTAATTGCCCGTACACATCTACTTTCCACCCTCCTTTATGCATCCCCTCTCTTCACAAAGTTGAGTAAGTGTGAATTTAAGAAACTGTCTAGCTGCTTTAATCATATTGCTAGATTTGCCACTGGAGCAGCATACAGAACGCACCACTGTCTGAACCTAAAGAATCTAGGGTGGCTAGAATTGCCTATCCAACTTCAGTACAATCAGCTAATAGCAGTGGTGGCTGGTGACTTCAAATCAAAGGGGCGCTGCAGGAGACAGCTGAATGGGTGGGGTCAAGGGGAAGAGGTGTGGCCAACTAGAAAGGGGGAGGAGCTATGCTCAAAACCACAAAAACTAACTTTAATTAAATACGCTGCCCTGGGTGCCAAACCATCATTATGAGAGTCCAATTAAGACAAAATAAGTGTAGAAGAATAAAAATATTTAAATCCATTGGCTGCATAACAGCTTACTTAATATCTAGATGGAAACAAAAGGTTGTGAGGCTTGAAAAAATAAATTACTTTTTAAATACATTACTGGAATGCCAGTCAAAATCAAGTATAAGAAAAACAAGCAGCACTCAACTCAAACCACTTCTCCTTGCACTGCAGTTCTAATTATAATTTATATTCAGCTTTATTAAGTACCAAGTAACATCTGTGATGCCCCCACTTGTAAAAATGTTTCTTATCCAAAAAAGACCTGCTGCTTGACAACTATCTACTTGTTTCATGGGGAAAACATGATCAAAGTAAAAAATGAAAAGCAAACAAGAAACAAGCTCAAGATACATTGCTTAAAGGATTACTGTACAGGTTATGGACCACACATGATTGGCATTCTGTTTAGTTTAGGGTAAAGCCTGTAGAGATGACTGGAAGTCCCCAACAAGTGTGAGCTTTTTAAAAGAATGTAATCCTGTCCTTCAATACCAAAGGCTTATACATTATCTAGTTAAGTATTGTCTGCATGGCAACAACAGAAAGGCTTTCAATGTTGGCAATTCTTTAACAGTATGCATATTAAAGCTTACTTGCATCTTATGATCTCAGACAAGCTTACCTTATGGTCATTAACGCATTGCTACTTAAACACAGAGCAACAGGCACTTTGAGTAATAAGCATAAATCTGAGTAATAAACATAAATCAGCAGTACAAAAATATGACAGAAACCAGACCATTCTGCAAAATCAAGGACAGATGAAAAGCCACTGTAGTACTTGTGTCTACCTTGGATGGGGGGGGGGGGCACACTGCACATTTACACTGCATAACTACTTCTTGCCTTGCTTGGACACATCCAGAGTCACTACATGGGGGAGTGGGGTGCAACAAGTATGTCACAATTTGAAATGTCTCTGGTTGACTGTGATGGCCCTGACACATTTGTCATACCTCTCAACCTCAGAGCAAGAAATCTGGACAAAGCCATACACAGAAGTGGGACAAAGACCCAAAAATAAGGACAATTTTTAAATATTGTTCTAATAAACTTAGAAAGATAATAGAATAGGTCTTGCATTAGTATGAATTTTCTGAAGGGTATAAAATCTGAAACTCAAATGTCTGTCATTATTTTCTAACTTCAGTCTTTAATGATTTTTCACTAATTTGCCAAAACACACAATTTTATGAAAAATGGACCAAAAATGTGATGCAAAAATATGAAATAGCCACACAATACAGCTGGGAACCTGTCAAAGAAGGGACACTTTAATATTAGTACTGCTAACTTGAGCAGCTGACAAAATAAAAGAATCTACATGTATTTCAAGTAATCTATAACTTTGATTATTATAATTATTTCTTAATTGTAAACCCTACATGTTTTCTCCCAAAATTGCTATTTTGTGGAGGGATTATTAGGGGGAAGAGCAACATTTTGAGCCAAAATCGGGGACAGTTGAGAGGTTGGCTATGCCTAATTCTATAAAGCAATTTGCATGTACCTCTCAACCTGTTAATGCAGTAAATCAGAACAAGGCCACATATATTGGGGGAACATATAAACAGTACTAAAAACTGCTCTTGTATAAATTGAGACAGTTGATAGAATAACAGTTCTTACTTTAGCATGCCTTTTTCTGAAGGTTATGAAGTCTGAAACTCAGTGTATCATTATTTAGTGACTTAATTCCTAAATGATTTGCCAGAAAACTACAAATTTTATGAAGAACAAACCATAAATAAGAAGCAAAAATCTATTCATTCTTTGAAAATCTGGACAGTTGGGAGGTATAGTTCAGCTGGGCCTGTCGCAGTTTGCTGCCCTTCTCCCCTGACAAAATAATGGTTGAATGGAGCCTCTGCAGCCATTCCAATGATCCATTACTTGGCTATTTCACTCCATTTACCATAAACACTAATGTGCATACTGCTTTACTTCTATGATGAGTTGGACTTCATTTGAAAGTTTTATTTAGTATTTTACAGCACAAACACTAAGACATCTGCTAAACAAAGCAATGCAGTCTCACAATGAAAAACAGACTTAGCATTAAAACTTCTCTGCCCTTGAAACTCACATTCATTGAAACAGCATTGAAACCCACATTCAAAGAAAATACATTTTGCCAGTGGCAGATAAAAATGAATTTTGGGCTGTTTTCAAATCATAGGCCCCTTGCATATGAAACATACATGTGCTCTTTGATACACCTTCCTCGTTGTACTAAATTTATATTCCTTGTACAATACAGTACAGTTGTTAGAGGGCATTTTAAATTTGTTTTGAACATTTTTCCAGTAAGCAATGAAACAAAACGCATGCACCCATAATGACAAAACTGCCCAGTTCAGAACATTTCCATCATAAAAGTCTACTCAGACTTCCACAGTCCACCATTATTAGTAAATATGCACAATTCTATATTCCACCATTATTAGTAAATATGCACAATTCTACAGTCCACCATTATCAGTAAATATGCACAATTCTACAGTCCATTATCAGTAAATATGCACAATTCTACAGTCCATTATCAGTAAATATGCACAATCTCTGAAGAAGTAAAAGTCATCTAAATAATTCCACATTAAAGAAATCTGTAACTAATGAAGAGGTTGCTGCTAGCAAACACCTTTATATTTCATGGTTTCATCGAAAAATAAAGTGTCTGTTGCCCCTCAGGAATAAATTGCCTATATTACATTAAAAAATGATAAGCTAGTAATATTGCAAGAGGAAATGGATGGCAAACTGATAACAGACTCATAGTTAGTATCTTCACCAAGGAGAACATTCTCAGTAAAGCAGCATCCACCCCTTGTGGGAGTAGAACCCACAGCTTTCTGCATCAAAAGCAAGTACACAACCTGTTGTGCTATTAACAAGGCAAACCAACGTCACTTAAGCAACACTAAACTTCTGTTCCCCTGCAGCTCTCAGCTCCTTGTAAAATCTACTCAATACTCAACTGCATCTCAACTTCGCAGCACAAGAAAACTGGAAAAAGCCAAAATTTATTGGGGGGGGTTCAAAAGCCCAAAACCCAGGGACACATTAAACATTGCTTGTATAATCTTGGAAAGTTGCTAGAATAAAATGCTGTGTTACCACCATACATTTTACTGCCAAGGTCTCTGTGCAAAACAGTCAGAGCATCATACCACTATGCCAAATCAGCTGCTTTGTGAAAGAGAAATGCTGTGTTACCACCATACATTTTACTGCCAAGGTCCCTGTGCAAAACAGTCAGAGCAACATACCACTACGCCAAATCAGCTGCTTTGTAAAAGAGAGGAAGACTGAAACTTAAATAGCTATCATTTAGTAAATTCAGTTCTCACGATAGCTGTCAACCTCTTAGTACAAAACATCTGGACAAACCCAGTAATGAGGGAATACAGCCCTCAAACATATTCAGTGAATTCAGTTCTTGCCATAGCTCTGAACCCTAGCACAAAAAACCTGGATGAAGCCAATAATGGGGGAATACAGTCCCAAAAATTGGAACAAATTTCAAATATTCATAGGTTCATAGGTTCATAGGTTCATACTAGGCTATCTGCCCAAGGGCATTTATAAGCCTAGCCCATAGTTATGTGGCTTTCGCCACCCCTTTAGTTTGAATAAAAACTATGCCTATCATTTTGCTGTGCCTCTGTCAAGCAGTGACACTGAAGTAATCCCTGGGGTATATCTGCAATCTCCCATCCATTGGTCAAGATTCCTCTTGAACAAGGCCAGAGAGGTGCTCTGCCTCACATGTACCGGGATTTTGTTCCACAGCATAGGAGTCTCTGGGTGATGAATCTGTCCCTCCAGCACGTTCTATTTATAACCGTGTCAAGGTTTAAGTCTCCGCCCTTGTGGTTCTGAGGATCTAGATTTTTGAGGTGAAGCATATTCATCAAATCTGGGTTTGACATGGCCTTATATGTCAGGCACAGGTCACCTCTGAGCAAGCGGTATGAGACTGAATAGAGCTGGAGTTCTTTCAGTCGGGCAGCATAAGACATATTTTTGAGACCCTTTATCCTTTTGGTGAGGAACTTTTGGGGCCTTTCAAGCTGCAGCAGGTGTCTGGTCAGATACATTCGAACGGGCATTGTACTCAATCATAGGTCTAATGAGTGATGAGTACAGGGGACGATGACCTCCCTTGATCTAGATGTGAATCCCTTCATGATCAGGTGGGTGATATAGAAGGTTTTCCTAACTACTTTAGCAACATGAGTGTCAAGCGAAGGCTACTGTCAACCTGGGTCCCCAGATCTCTGATGACTTTTCTGTGCTCAGTGGATTGGCACCTATATGGTAGCTAGGGTTAACCTTGTTTTTCCGAAGGGTATGACTATGCATTTTTGGCGTTTAACTTCAGGCCATGGCTCTGGCACCAGTTATCCGTTTCTGTGAGGCCCTTCTGGAGGATATCTGTGTCAGATGTGTTTTCGACTATGGCCCAGTTTGCAGTCATCTGCAAACTTTGTCAGCCATAACCCTCCTGTGTTTGCTTGTACTTCAGAAAAGTAGATGCCGAACAAGAGTGGACCCAGGACTGAGCCCTGTGGGACACCACTTGTGGCAGGCTTTGAGTCTGACATGGCTCCAGCAACTCTGACCCTGTGGGTTCTGTCACTTAGCCAGTTTGCAACCCATCTTGTGATGTATGGGTTTACATTCAAGCTGATGAGTTTTTCGATGATACCTGAGTGGGGTATTGTGTGAAGGCCTTTGCCAGGTCGAGGTAGGCTGTATGGACTGCCTTTCCCTCATCAATGGCCTTGGTGACTGTCTCGAAAAAGTCAACCAAGTTTAAGAGGCAGGATCTGCCTTTGACAAAGCCAAACTGGGTTGGATCCAAAGTCTGCAAGTTCCCTATGTCTTTATTTATGAGTTCCATTATGATCCTCTCCATGGCTTTGCAGATAAGGCTTGTCAAGCTAATGGGGCGGTAATTTCCAGGGTCTGTGGAGGCACCGCCTTATGAAGTGGGACCACAGTCGCCGTGCGCCACTCCTTGGGTACGTATCCTGAGGTGAGGCTAAGATTAAACAGCTGTCCTAACTGTGGGTTTAATTCCTCGTTGAGTTCATGAAGCACACAGCCGGGACACCATCCGGTCCCATGGATGCTGTGTTTTTGCCTTAGTGAGGGCAGTTCTCATCTTGGCGTTGGAGATGTTTGGGGGCTACAATCCTCTGGAATAGATATCTCTGCTTTGGGGAGGGGAGAAGTTTGCACTGAACCTGTCAGCCAGTATGTTGGCAATGTGTGTAGGTTCAGTAATTTTCACATCATTTTGAACTAATTCTGAGCATATCTGGGAGTTTCCTCCTAGGTTTCTAACATAGCTAAAGAAGGCCTTATGATTCTCTTTAGAGTCCTTGGCGATTTTTCTCTCAAAATTTGCCTTGGATGATTTTATGAGAGCTCTTAGTTTTTTACTTATAATGATCAAAGGTGTCTTACCTTTCAAGGATTTTGCTCTATCTTGTAGTAGCTTCCTCCATTTGTTGTAGAGCTTGTTTATGGCTGGGGTCCACCAGACTGGACGCTTGCCTTTGGTACAGAGAGTCTTAGTTTTGTTTGGGATTGCCTGATCCATGCAGTCCTGTAGGTGCTGGTAGAAGGCATTTGTAAGTGATTCAGCGGTTTGAGTAATGTTTCCCACTGGCTCAGGGGCCTTAAAGGAGACCACACTAGTTTTTAGAAGTGTGAAATCGGCTCTTGCGAAGATTTTCACTGTGGTCTTTTTCTTTTCAGGTGGGGCGGGATGAGGACCTCCAGCGAGATTAGTTTATGATCTGATCTCACCAGTGAGGGTATACTTCGGTGTTGAACATTTTGATCCCATGTTCGTGATGATGAGATCAAGTATGTTTTCTCCTCTTGTGGGGATGGTGACTAGTTGTTCCATGGCATTTGAGTTTATGAACTCCAGGAATCTTTGGGTTAGAGTGTTCGGGCTTGAGTAGTGTTCCCAGTCTATATTAGGGTAGTTGAAGTCACCTAGTATGATGGTGTTTGGGGATACATTTATCCCCTCCAATGTTTTCAGGAAGGCCATGTGAGGTTCCTGAGTTTGAGAGGGTGGCCTGTAACATGCTACAAATTGCAGAGCAGTCTTGCCTATGGTTAATTGCACCTGGATGGTCTCAGATGCATCGTGCATTGCCACCAACCTTGAGGTGTGGGTGTCCTTTATGAATATGGACACCCTACTTTCTTGCTGTTGTCCGATTTTGGGGCCGAACGCATGATATGAGGTGAAACCTGTTAGTGCTGGGGTGCTCTCAGGAGCCTTGAACCAGGTTTCTGTCACAGCACAGACATCGATGTTCTCCATATTGAGAAGGGCCTCGAGTGCGTGCATCTTGAGATTGAGACTTCTGGCATTGAGCAGCATTACCCTTAGTTTTTTCCTTTTTGGTGTTCTAGGGTGGTAGGTTTAGAATTTGAGCCTTGCCTAAAAAGGCACTATGGGGTGGCAAGAGCCTTTGCCAATATCCGAAGCCCAGGGTGACAGGTGCAAGCCGTCCCTTGAAGCAGCATGGCTTGTCCAGCATGTCATCCCAGGCAGACAGACATTGATCCCCTTTGAATGACACCAGAATTTAAGCCAATTATTAAAGCTGATCATCTTATCACTGTATTGTGGCATCATTCTAGGTGAAGGTAGGATACTGCTCAAGGTCAGGGTCATACCTGCCTGGGCTACATAATCAGAGAGCTCCTCGATGTCCCTTTCATGTAGTCCAAGGAGGTGCGTCTCAGGTCGTTGACACCAGCGTGGACAATGACTGAGTCATACTTGTACCTGCTGTTGAGAGACCTGAGTGCTTGCGTTATGTGGCGGATTCTAGCACCCGACAGGCAGCTTACTGTGACCTTCTCTTTACTCAGTCTGGTGAGCGGACGCCAGTGTGACCGACTATGGAATCACCAATGACAAGTGTGTCTGGCATTTTGTTTGGCCTTAAGGGCTGTGACTGTTTGACACTCTGACTGTGTGGTCTATGTGTTGCATGTGTTGGGTCGTGAGGTGGTAGTTGTTTGGGTGTCTGCTTTGGTGGCCTCTGCTGTTTTGGTAAATTTTGATCAGAGCCTCCGAGTATGTCTTTGTGTGAGTATGTGTATGATTTGAAGTTGTGATGGTACCATGTGTGACTGGGTATGTATTGTGTGTGGTTACCTTCTCCTCCTGTCTGGTCTTGCCAGTCCTATGTTGAGAGAGCTCAGCCTCCAGTTTGGCCGTATAGTTGCATCTCTCGCATGTATTTGTGTTTTGTGGGAGAAGGAGAGGATTGTCTGTGTACATGAGGCAGTTGTAACATTGCCTCAATATTCCCAGGTTCACCAGTTGAGCTGGAGAGGACACTAGCAACTGATCCCTCGACATACTAGAAGTAGTAGATAAAGAGACTTTCAAAGGACTCCGGGGGATTTTAGGCTGGTGGGGTACTATCTATAATAAGAGTGCTTTATCAAGGTGCAAGTACTGTAGGAGTAAGTGCTAGGCTTTACAGATAGAGAATAGTCTACTTGGGAATCAAGTAGAGATGAACTTTTCAGTTATAGGATATGCTGGTTAGATCAGCAGTACAGCTCGAGGAAGGTAGTTTTAAGGGAAAATTGGAAGAGTGGAATTTAGATGGCCCAAATAGTTTAACCTTGTTTAACCCCGCCTCCTCTTGTGTGCAACAATGTTAACTCCGCTAAATCGCGCTACAGTTAGCGTGTTTTATAGCGGGGGCTGAAGGGAGCTAGGAATTGGCCCAAAACGACCAATGGACTACTAGTTTCTGGCTGAAACTTCACCAAATCAGACAAAAAGGCCGCTCAGTGCTTCCCACTCCCACTGGTAAGCAAAGAAACTTCCCTCCTTCCTAATAAGGCAATGGATCAGTAACAGGACTAAAAACAAAGCCCAGGGATCAGCAACTCTGAAACTGGACTACTCTAGTTCAGTAAGGCGGGAAAACAAGAGATTTTTTTTTGTTTTATTACAGAGACAAGGAAAAAAACAGACAGTAAATGCTATAAATGCTGTAAATCGGCTAGTGCACTTTAGTGTGTAGCCTACAGAAACAATTTGCAACAATTCATCTTATAAACTTAGAAAATTGCTAGAATAAAAAGGTTGTAGGTTGTGTTACTATGTATTTTCTGAAGAACATGAAGTCTGAAATTCAAATGCCTGTCAATTTTACTTCTGACAGAACAAAAACAATTTTCAGCAGAGGCCCAAGGAGAAATACTGCAGACACGTCTTTGTAAAATGGCAGGGCACCAGAGCAAATCCACACAAACACAGGGAGGAGATGCAGACTCCACACAGAAGGCACCCCAGCCAAGAATCAAACCAGAAATATCTATAGCTGTGAGGCAACAATACTACCACTGCACCATCAAATATGTAAGGAATTAAAACATTCAGAAACCTGAAGTCTGAAATTCAAATGCCTGTCAATTTTATTTAACATTTGTTAATCAGGACAGTCTGACTTGGAACAAAAAACAATTTTCAGCAGAGGCCCAGGAAGAAATAATGCAGACATGTCTTTGTAACATGGGAGGATACAAAAGCAAACCCACACAAACACAGGGGGAAGATACAGACCCCACAAAGAAGGCACCCCAGCCAAGAATCAAATTTGAGAACCTGCAGCTGTGAGGCAACAATGCTACCACTGCACCATCAAATATCAAGCATTGCAACATTTACAAACCACAGATATTATGAGGAACATATCAGATCAAATATGAGGCAACAATCTGCAATTTTTTTACAAATGGTGGTGGGTAGGGAATTCAGGTCTTTAACACCTGCATACAAGGTACAGGGTTCAAGCCTGAGGTATTCCCTAACACACACACACACCTGTAGTAGCAAACCACAAAAACTAAATATACTGCCCTGGGTGCCAAACCGTCATTATGAGAGTCCAATCAAGACAAAATGAAGTGTAGAAGAATAAAAATATTTCAATGCATTGGCTGCATGACAGCTTAATATCTGGATGGAAACAAAAAAGGTTGTGAGGCATGAAAAAATAAATTACTTTTTAAATACATTAATGGAATGCCAGTCAAAATCAAGTATAAGAAAACAAGCAGCACTCAACTCAAACCACTTCTTGCACTGCAGTTCTAATTATAATTTATATTCAGCTTTATTAAAAGTACCAAGTAACATGCTGAAAGTAGAAATCTCTGATGCCCCCACTTGTAAAAATGTTCCTTATCCAAAAAAAGACCTGCTGCCTGACATCTACTTGTTTCATGGTGAAAACATGATCAAAGTAAAAAATGAAAAGCAAACAAGAAATAAGCTCAAGATACATTGCTTAAAAGGATTACTGTACAGGTTATGGACCACACGATTGGCATTCTGTTTATGGGTAAAGCCTGCAGAGATGACTGGAAGTCTTCAAGTGTAATGAGACTCTTAAAATAATGTAATCCTGTCCTTTATTACAAATACTGGCATATACATTTCAATACTCAAGGCTTATACATTATCTAGTTAAGTATTCTCTACATGGCAACAGAAAGGCTTTCAATGTTGGCAATTCTTTAACAGTATGCTTATTAAAGCTTACTTGCATCTTGCAATCTCAGCCAAGCTTAACTGATTGTCATTAAAGCATTGCTACTTAAACACAGAACAACAGGCACTTTGAGTAATAAGCATAAATCAACAGTACAAAAAATATGACAGAAACCAGACCATTCTGTAAAAATCAAGGACAGATGAAAAGCCACTGTAGTACTTGTGTCTACCTTGGATGGGTGGGATTCTCTGCACATTTACACTGCATAACTACTCCTTGCCTTGCTTCGACAAATCCAGAGTCACTACATGGGGGAGTGGGGTGAAACAAGTATGTCACAGTTTGAAATGTCTCTGGCTGACTTGTGATGGCCCTGACACATTTGTCATACCTCTCAACCTCAGAGCAAGAAATCTGGACAAAGCCATACAAAGAAATGGGACAAAGGCCCAAAAATAAGGACAATTTTTAAAATATTGCTCTTATAAACTTAGAAAGATAATAGAGGTCTTGCATTAGTATACATTTTCTGAAGGGTATGAAATCTGAAACTCAAATGTCTGTCATTATTTTCTAACTTCAGTCTTTAATGATGTATCATTAATTTGCCAAAAAAACACAATTTTATGAAAAATGGACCAAAAATGTGATGTAAAAAATATAAAATAGCAACACAATACAGCTGGGAACCTGTCAAAGAAGGGACACTTTAATATTAGTACTGCTAACTTGAGCAGCTGACAAAATAAAAGAATCTACATGCATTTCTGAAATAAAAGTAATCTGATTATTAGTTATTTCTTAATTATAAACCCTCCACGTTTTCTTCCAAAATTGCTATTTTGTGGAGGGATCATTAGGGGAAGAGCAACATTTTGAGCCAAAATCAGGGACAGTTGAGAGGTTTGGCTATGCCTAATTCTATAAAGCAATTTATTTGCATGTACCTCTCAACCTGTTAATGCAATAAATCTGGACAAGGCCAAATATACTGGGGGAATATATAAACAGTACAAAAAATTGCTCTTGTATAAACTGAGACAGTTGATAGAACAGGTCTTACTTTAGCATGTATTTTTCTGAAGGTTATGAAGTCTGAAACTCAGTGTATCATTATTTAGTGACTTAATTCCTAAATGATTTGCCAAGAAAACCACATTTTATGAGGAACAAACCAAAAATAAGAAGCAAAAAATCTATTCATTCTTTGAAAATCTGGACAGTTGAGAGGTATAGTTCAGCTGGGACTGCCTAAGTTTTCCGCCCTTCCCCCTCACAAAACCATGGTCAAATGGAGCCTACTCCTGCAGCCATTCCAATGATCCATTACTTGGCTATTTCACTCCATTTACCATAAACACTAATGGGCATACTGATTTACTTCTATGATTTGAACTTCATTTGAAAGTTTTATTTTGCATTTTACAGCACAAACACTAAGACATCTGCTAAACAAACTTGGCATTAAAACTTCTCTGCCCTTGAAACTCACATTCATTGAAACAACATTGAAACCCACATTCAAAGAAAATACATTTTACCCATGACAAATAAAGATTAATTCTGGGCTGTTTTCAAATCATAGGCCCCTTGCATATGAAACATACATGTGCTCTTTGATACACCTTCCTATTGCTTTGAACATTTTTCCAGTAAACAATGAAACAAAACGCATGCACCAATGACAAAACTGCCCAATTCAGAACATTTCCATCATAAAAGTCTACTCAAACTTCTATAGTCCACTATTATCAGTAAATATGCACAATTCTACAGTCCACCATTATCAGTAAATATGCACAATCTCTGAAGTAGTAAAAAAGTCATCTAAAGGTGTGTAGGTCTGAGAGATTATTGAAGATAGAAGTGACGGTAGAGTCATCTGCATACTGAATGAGAGAAGAGTTAGGACAGGAAGTGTGGAGGCTGTTAGTGAAGATGTTAAATAAAAGAGGGCCAGGGATAGACCCTTAATGAACCCCCATTGTGATGGAGAGGAAGGGAGAGTGTGCATTAAGATATTTGACAGACTGCAGTCTGCCTGAGAGGTAGCTAGAGAACCAGGAGATAGCAGGAGGAGAGAGGTTAAGTTTGGAGAGTTTGAAGAGGACCAAGTGGTGAGAGACTGTGTCAAAAGTTTTGGAAAGATCTAGAAAGAGACAGGAAGTGAGTTTGTTTTGGTCTCTAGAGAGGGATATAGTGTGAGTAAAGGAAATGAGGGCAGTGGAGGTACGGTAGTAGGGGGTGGACTCCATGTTGGGTAGGGGTAAGTAGGTTTCCCTTAAGTAGGTAGTCCAGTAATTGACTGTGTATGCACTTTTCAAATATTTTAGAGAGAGGAGACAGTATAGTTATGGGTCTATAATTTGAAAGATCAGTGGAATTGCCACCCTTGTGAACTGGGATGGTATAGAATAGTTTCCAAAGTGTGGGAACTGTTGATTCAGATATAGAGCAGTTGATAAGAACAGAGGTAGGGAGAGCAATGGATGAAGCAGCTAGTTTCAGAAGAAGTGGAGAAAGGTTATCTACTGAAGGAGAGCGTGGCTTGAGCCTGAGTAGGAGCCCTTTTATATGGCTTGTGGGAATTGGTTTTAGTGAGAAGGAGTCATTTAGGTTAGAGGTAGAGATAGGGTGAATGGGTTTGTAGGGATTTGTAGTTTGTGTTAGCTTGCTAATGGTGTCATAAAATAAGACTTACGTGTGGTAGCAGTTTCTTGAGGGATGTTATTAGGACAAGGGATGGGAGAGGAGAAGTTACCTCGGTGTAAAATTTGATTAATGGTGATACAGAATTTCTTGGGGTTTTTGGGTATAGTTGTCTGGGGTTCTCTGTAGAAGTTTTTCTTATCAGTATTGATATGTTTTTTGGTAAAATTTCAGAGTGTTTTGTATGCTTGTAGGTGGGTAAGAAATTTAGTACAGGTCCAGTGTTTCCAGGCCTTATCTCTTTTTTGCATGAGAGAACACGTGGATTGGGTTAGCCAGGGAGAGCAGAGTTACATAATTATCTTACTTCTAAGGAGGGCAATAGAATGTAGGATGTTCAGAAAAATAGAGTTAAAGTTATGAACAGCACAATCAAGAGGCAGTTCAGAAAGGAATGTCCAGTTGATAGCAGAGAGCAGATTGTTAAGTGTGTCGGGGTGGAAGTTGGTCAGATTATGGCAGTTAACAAATTTGAGAGGCCTAAGATGGTGAGAGTGGAATCTCTGAATGCTTACAGGGCAGTAGTCACTAAGGGAGTTAGGCATAGAGACAGGATGATAATAACGGTCTGGCTTGCACACAGGTATCCAGTCAATAGCTGTACTGGAGTTAATGGGTTTGTTGTAGTGTGTGGGAGTTGAACTAAGTTGTGTGAATCCATGTAAGTTAATGAAAGAGGTGGGTGCGTTGTTGCTTAGAGATTGTCAATTAATATTGACATCACCTAGGATAGTGGTTTTGTTGGGAATGTTTAGGGAGAACCAGGAGAGAGTATGTTCCAGTAGAGGAATATTACCTCCTGGAGGTACACCTGTATGTAGATAGCCACAATGGTAAGAGCTTTGTGATCATTAAGTTTGCAGTTTGCTGCAAGAAGTTCAACAGGGTGAAATGAAGGGGAGGGTTAGCTGGGAGGAAAGATGCAAGTGATCAGAAAACAATATGGCAACACCACCTCCTTTTTGGGGGGTCAGTCAAGTTGTAAGATATTGTAGCCAGGTGGAGGAACTCATTATTGGAGATATGTGGCTTGAGCCAAGTTTCTATAAGAGTTATAATTTCAGGAGAGTGTAGGGCAATCCATGCATGGAATTCATTTTTTTTGTTCAAAATACTTTAATATTGATAGAGTATAAAGACAAGTGTTTGTTGGAAGAGTTAGAGAGATGTGAAGTGTATTGGGGGGTAAACTCAAAACTCATTTAACTCCATTGAAAATTGTCTCTCCAACAATCAACTTATACTAAATCCAAAAAAGACCAAACTTTTTCTATTCCTACCAAAATGTCTCTCCCATTCAAAATCTACCTTCACTATTACTTATCTCAACAACACTACTATTGAGGTGGAGACACAAACTATACTCCTCGGGGTCATCATAGATGACCATCTTAAATTTGATCTACATGCCCACTGTTGTATTAATAAAACTCAGCAAAAAATTGGACTACGTTATAGAAATAAAAAATTTCTTACAAAGTTGTCCTGACTCTCCCTTGCACATGCCTTCCTTCTCCCAAGCCTCCTCTATGGGTTCCAAATCCTAACTAACATCCAGTCTCCCTACTTACCAAGCGTGAATCCACCTTCAACAAAATTGCCAGATTTGCTACTAACTACCCTCAAACTCACACCACTATCAATCTCTCAACTTATTAAACGGGTTAGAGCTCCCCAAACAACTTCTCCTATCCCTGCTACATTCACTCCATTCTCAATAAACCCTCCTTCTGCCCTAACATTTTTTCTGTCATATCTCATTATACTTCGGCTAGACACCTTAGGTACACTGACCACAACCTCATAGAAATACATAAAGCAAAAAAATCTGTTGGCCAAAGCCTCTACAACTACTTCCCAGCTCTATCCAGGAATTGGCTTCCCATAGCTGTCAGATAATTAAGTGACATCACAGCTTTTAAACAAACCCTTAAGGAACATTTACACAGTACCAAGACTTGTCTCTGCAACCCTCCCCCCTTGAACCACCTCCAGACAATCACTCCTTGCTTTCACTCTTTATCTATACTCACCTCCTTCCTACTTACTCCCCCTATCCCTGTCTTACAACTCCTTTTACTAGCTACCAATGGAATGCAACTTGTACAGAATCTATTCTTTCTAACCTGCTCCCAGTATCTGCTCTACTGACAAGTAATAATACTAAGCTAGCACTCACTCAATAAATTTCACTCTAAGTTTCTACAAACTACTGTGTTCGGGTCTATATCACATCGTCAAACTTGTATAAGTTTGAACGATGTAATATTGAACCCAAAAGTCCAAAACCACACAATAACGAACATGCAGAACAGAGATTATTGCCATTCCCTAAAAAAAAAAAAAAAAAAAAAACCTTAAACTAAAACTATAGTGGGGGGCTTCACCCCCCTACTTAAATATACAAACTCCGAGATCGCATCACAGTGGAAATAGTAAAGCCCTGAAAACAGCCCATCAATTTTTTTCCCTGGGGAAAAAATCGATGTTGTGGCTTTGCTATTTTTGCGTTTCAGACTTTTGGGTTCGATATTACATCATTCGAACTTATACAAGTTTGACGATGTGATATAGACCCACTACATTTAGTTAGGCTCCATAAACATATCATATACTACTTGCTATGTTCCTCAATATACTATTTTGCTATAATTCAATCACTGTAATGTCTGTCATATTGTGCTTTATCTGTAATTGTTGTATTTTTGCAATTTGTCTTATTGCGCTTTATCTGCTGATATTGTAATTTTGTAATGTTATGGAGCTCTTTCTCCCCAGACATGATTCATCTGCTGTTTGTCTGTTTCTTACTGTGTTCTATATACTGCTTGTAATTTTATACTGTTGTGGAGCTTTTCTCCCCAGGCCTTCGCTGAAAATGGACTATTGCCCAGTCAGACTTTCCCAGTTAACAAATGTCAAATAAATAAATGTACAGTGGTCCCTAATAATAAATCAAAAACATTTTCCGTTGCACCTTACAAAACACTAACTGAAATATCTACAAAACACTATCACCGAAATATCAACAACACAAAAGTGAGTGCACAAACATGTATCACAAAATACTGCATTAGAAATGAACATGTTGCATTTATCTATTGTTCAGACTTTATCCCCTTATCTTAATATCTAAATATGTAGCCACTGACGTCAAACAAACTCAGACCCAGAGAAAATTGGGGAGGAAACAAACTCAGTATCATATGAAAGCAATTAGATATTTGCATGCCTACAGAACAGCTGTTGCCAACCACAGGATAACCAGTGTGCTCTTGCATGTTTATTTCTATGTGTGTGTGTGTGTGTGTGTGTGCACGTGTGTGTGTGTGTGTGTGTGTGTGTGTGTGTGTGTGTGTGTGTGTGTGTGTGTGTGTGTGTGTGTGTGTGTGTGTTTGTGTGTGTGCGTCATGTATGCATGCTTAAGCAAGGAGCGACATGGGAGGAGAGAGAGCAGGAGTGTCATACTCCTGATTTACAGAGATTACAAGAAGCTATTTTTCAGCGAATATTTTGACAATATCAAACTTATTGACAAGCAAGTAATGTAAATTGTGCAACCAGGAAGCCAAACAATACATGATGAATATTTGTTTTCAAATAGCTTTAATAAATCACAATGAGCCAAGTGCTTTTATCCAAAACTAATAACAGAAAGTACTTCCTCAGAACTATATTGATCTGAAAACTTGCTTTTAAATAAGATGCCATAAAATCATGAGTAAATTAAAAAACAAGAATGAACTAGAACACCAGAATAAGTTAAAAAACATTTTGATGCTACAACTATCTATCCTTCATAGCTGTTAAAGCAGATAGTATATATAAATAAATATAAATATAAATTCAAATATACATGTTACAACTTAAATTTGAATGAAAGAATACCAAAATAGTGAAAAACATTAATACTTATAGTTAAAACTATTACATGCCTAAACGTCTTGAATTTATTTATGTAAAAATATGCTGATTATGAAACACAAACTGTACAAATGATGCAACTTCGAATATAATTTTTAAGATATTATAATTGTGAAAATTAATTAATCCCTGGGATTCATTAATGCCTGCAGTAACTGTAAAATAAGTGTACACCTGAGGGAATAGACAACACAAGCATAACACACACCTTCTTCCTCCTAATTTCAGTTTTCCTACTGATTTTCTTGCAGCCTTAAATATTGAGTGGGATTCATAAATGTTAGCAGAAAGTGTACATTACACTTAGTGTGATCTTTCTGAGTGACCTGACAGCACAAAAATGTCAGTTTTGAATACAGATTGTGTACACTTCGTGTAGGTGTTAATGAATCTGGCCCAGTAGGTAAAACTTAATATTTAGCATCAATATTCAGCACATACATCATTGTTTACATTGACAATTACAAAATGTTTGTAGCTCAATACTTGCTGACTTCCAGCCTTCAGTCTCATTCTGCTCATTTGTGCTCTAATAATGAGGTGAGAGACAGTCCTGGAACAGCCAATATCCAAGCAGCAATAAAGAATTTCCTGCTTTTCTGGTCCTAACTATTCCCCGTTTGGCTGACCTGCAGATGCAAAGTCCATCTATGCCTTTCCCTGTCAACGTGCACATGTTCCTTGGAAGCTGCCATATGGTCATGACTTGACAGAGCCACATACACACCCTCACAAGCACTGCACCCTGCATTACACTTGCTTCACTAGGTCCTGGCACTGTGGCAAGCTGTGCTGCCTTCTTCTCATTGGGATGGACAGGCCAGTGCTGGTTATTTAATCCCACACTTATTTATCATCTGCCTCACTGATTGGGTTCCGAGAGGACGTGGGGTACTCTGCGTGTCAAACATTGCTTTGTCTCTCTGCAACACAAAGTTGCTTTTGTAAGTTACATTTCACAATGAATATTGTTTATCACTTCACATTGTGTGGAAAATATGCATCTCAAATGAGTAATTTATTTTATCAGTACAAACCATTATGCCATTGCCATCATCAAAACTAGAAGTGTGTCAGTTTTCTGCATCTGCTCTGCTATAAAAATATTAAATACATAATACTTTAATAATAATAATAATAATAATAATATTAACAATAATAGTAGTAGCAATATAATAAAAGCAAGTAACAGCGCTTGCACTAAAACAACTCCAGTATATGTCAGAAGAGCATTATGATAGCTTTATTACCATCGTGAAAACATATGATAATGAAATTTTAGTATCTTGCATTTTTTTGGGAAAGTGTGTGGTCACTGAGGTGTGTATTTCTTGGTAGAGATGGGAAGAATGCAGAAGCACTGGCAGGCATCTAACTTTCTGAATCTATGTCATGTTCTGTAGGCTTCGCCATTTTGTAGAGCAGCTCAATTCAGATGTAATATGGTAGGGATTCTGGGATCTAATGTTAAAGAAAATAGATTGGAAGGTGGATAAACCAGTCTGAATGAGCATGTAAATTATAAGAAGTATAATGAAAATAGTTTAATGATAGCAATAAACTTGGCAGTTTGCTAGTACAAAATTGTGTTGCACTCTCTGCTGCAGGCAACTCTGTTCTAAAATGAACCTCCCAATCCGGAGGGTAAGCTGCTTATTTCGAGGAGGCTTGCCATCCTTTAAAACAGTAGGTAAATATAGAACAGGAGACTTCAGTGTTTCTCTAATGGAGACAGTAATTTTGTCATACAGCAATTATAGCTGTACACCACAGCAGTCAGAAAGATGCAGCAGGCTTTCTGCAAGTGTGGTTATGGACTTTTGTCGACCAGTGTTATTTCACATCTACCTTCTTCATCCAGGGAAGGAAAACATACAATATCATAGCTTTCCTGAAGCCAAGGCAAATTCTTTTACCAGCTGAAACCTGGTTTCTTAGTTGGAGGTTAGGACCTGGGAGATTGCCACTTGGACTTACTGTGTAGGGGATAGAACCTTTGCAGTTCTGAACATGTTATTTCTGATTAACTGAACTGACTGCATGTTAAAAGACTTCCAGCAAAGATAAACTAATGCTTGACTTTTCTATACAAGAGTTTTTCACTCATGTATCAGTATGTAGTTTTTGTACACAAAGGGAGCACTGCAATAAAAATGCTTCAAACAACATTCTGCTTTATTAATGACTACATGAACTGCATTATTTCTTTGCATTGCCAGTAGCTGTGTTATCTGCTGCTCTCTACTGTTCAGAGGCTGCACTGCAGTTCCATGGATTTGTATAGCTGGATTGTTCTTTATGTTAAACATAATATTTTAGTTATTCACTTTAGAATCTGATCAGAAAGAATAGCCAATAACCCTCACTGTCTGTGGTTGGTTTGGACAGATGCACTAATAATCATTTATGAAGTATTTCTCATACTGATAGATGCCAATTCAATACAGACAGCATAGCTGAATATAAATTTTGCCAGTCACATCCTGTACAGTTACAAGATGAATGGATCATTGATCCACAGCTGTTCCTAGGAAGAAAATGCATAAAATTTGCAGTGCCTTAAACTTTCAATCTGTCTTCTTCAGTCCATATGTTGTTCTCCATTTCCTGTTCATCTAAAAACAGGCATCCTTGAATAGCATGTTTTAGACCCTGCTTGTGGAATATAGCTTTGAACATGCGTTTACAGACAGAGAGGGAGAGAGGTTTGAGATCTGAAAGTGGACAGACATTTAGGAACAAATGACAAAGAAATTGTAATTCAGTGTGACCGTAATTGTACAGCTCTGCTAAGTAAACGTGAGTGCCACAAGCTTACAGAGGCCACTTTTAGACCAAATGGGATAATACTTCAGACATGCTGTAGTGAGGGGTCATAATACTGATGTGGAAAAACAATGGGGGTACATGAGGACTGCTTTTAGAGAATCAATAAATCATTGTGAGAAATATATATGTGAAACACAAGGGAAGAAGTAGTAAGGTTAGAGGAATCATGGTAAACTTATATGAAGTACAGGAAAATACATAGAGCAATGCCCAGTACTGCAGGATGAAACAAGAAAGGCAGCAAAAACAGCCAAGGTCCAAACTATGAAAAGAATAGCCAGATCAGTAAGGAAGAAAGCAGAACTCAGGTACAAAAGAAAGGATAGAAACACAAGCAGCAGAGTACTGAAGATAAAGTGGTAGAGGAGCAGCAGGAAAGGATAAAGAAAGGGCCAGATGGCTGTGTCAGGGAGAGGAGATTCACCATACACATCCAGCACAGGAATAAGATGAAGGTGGGGAGAGTCATCCTAGTCTTTTTATCAAACAATCCTGAAAAACTCAAAACCTGAAGATGCATACAGCAGGGAGGCTAATACAGATTTGTCATATAATTCTTAGACAACTGAAAGAAGAACCAGTAATCAGAGCCAGCTCTACCAAAAGCCAACCTAGGTGGGGTGGGGGCAGGAAATGCTGCTGGATACCACAAGTTCATTTTTATGTCTGTTGCATGGACATATGTTCAGTACCCTCCCTCAAGTGGCATCTCATCATCTCATCATCTCATGTGAACTCTAACCCCTCATTGCATCAGTGCCTGTTTATGGGCAATGGATATAGCTGCCGAGGCCTGTTTCCTATATGCAAAATTCAACTGCCATGTCATCAATGACAGCAATAAGCATTATGCTTCTAGCGTATGATTGGTCTGCTGACTGACTGCCTTAATCACTTTGTTCTCTGGTGTGAAAAATACGTCTTTTGAATCTGTTATTTTTGCTGCTGCAACAAACTCTTCTTCTTTTGGCTGTTCCCATTAGGGGTCGCCACAGCGGATAATCTGTTTCCATTTCTTCCTGTCCTCTGCATCTTGCTCTGTCGGATCAACCACCTGCATGTCCTCTCTCACCACGTCCATATCTTAGGCCTTCCTCATTTCCTCTTACCTGGCAGCTCCATCCTTTGCATCTTTTTCCCAACTCGTTTGATGCAACAAAGTCAGTAGCTTTAAATACATAACATTGGGCAGATTCACTTTGGTTTCAAAGATGACCTAGACAGGTGTGGATTAAAACAAGGGAGGTCTAGGCAGTATTGCAGTTGGGATTTCTTCCTTTGTTTTCTCTGGAATTTATCTGGAACATTTTAGCCAAGGTAATCACTGAGAATTTGCAGCTGGCAAGTATCCAAGTGCTGTGGTGAAGATAACATGAATAATGTCAAGAGATGAGGAAATGGCTCAGATACATCATGTAACTGCACATATGTCTTTCTTTTGTTGTCATGTTATGGCATACAGGAATAAATCCATTTCCTTATTTCGTTCACATGTAAAAAATACAAATCACACTGAAATTGTTTGCCTGATTATTTGCAGCAGCTATCAGTCCATCTGCTTTTACAGAAATGTTGAACACATCAGATGTTTTACCGAAACGCTCACAAATTCACTGGAGTGCAGAAGGCATTCATTTTCTTCCTGATTTTGAGGAACATCCTCAGGATGGTTCAAAAATTTCAGTCCCTCCTAAAATTTCTGCTTTTAAAACAGAAATGTAATGATAATACTAATTAAAAAGTGCCAGCCTTCCTGTGCAAAATTCATATTAAGGAAAATTATATTATGTTATCAACATTTTAAGTAGAGTATTATCACTTAAAAATTGTCCTTGATTTTTGGCCATTGTCCTTTATTATTTTTGGCTTTCTATCTGATTATTAAGGTGACTAGTTGAATGCTATGCTGACATGAAGAAATTTGAAAATGTACTTAGTAATTATACACCCCAGGGAAGGAGGTGAAACCCATCATAGGCAAATCACTCTAAAAGTTCTGATATCACACTCCAGGTCAGCTGTCACTGAGCCCCTGTTTATAACACCATGACCTTATCCATAGAATGAAGGGCAAACTCCTTAAATGTAGGGTGCACATGAAGTGACCGAAGGATTTTGCTAAATAAATGATAAAAAATAATTTTTCATTCCAACATGAGTAATAACCATGTCATATTTATAACCTATTTAAGATGTTCCTGACTTTAGTCAAAAATTTCTTACAAATCCCACAGAGGTATGTGACTGTTTTACTTACAGAGGAGTTACCAGCTATGAACAAGTTTTTGGGGTTTCCAGGTGACAATGCCTGCCTTCTAGGCTTATCTCTCAACTGTCCAGATTTTTACAGAATGTCCAGATGTTTCCCTCAAAGTATTGGTCTGTTCCTCATAAAATATGTGGTTTTCTGGCAAATCATTAAGGATAGCGAGTCAATAAATTATTACATA
The DNA here is from genome assembly GCF_019279795.1 of Protopterus annectens. Classification (NCBI taxonomy): domain Eukaryota; kingdom Metazoa; phylum Chordata; order Ceratodontiformes; family Protopteridae; genus Protopterus; species Protopterus annectens. The sequence goes on from NC_056743.1 coordinate 1,034,615,988, forward strand.
CATTTGAGTTTCAGACTTCATATCCTTCAGAAAATGAATGCCACTGCAAAACCTGTTACTTTAACAACTTTCTAAGATTGTAAGACCAATATTTAAAATCTGATACTGATTTTGGGCTTTGCTTCCCCATTACTTTGGCTTTTTCCAGATTTTTTCTCTTTAGAGGTTGCAAGGTAATCTTGTAGTGTTTTTGGACTGGCTTGGTTTAGTCCTAAACCCAAGATATTTTATTGCTATTGACTATGCCCACTACCTTGACACAGTGCCTATGTATGTTTCCCTGTGGTCATTCAGAGGTCTGTGAAATATGTTATACGTGTGAGCTGAGTTCCTGGTTTTCATGAGTTTCTGGCTTTTTGAGATTTGGCTGAAGCTTTTCTAAATAGTCTTCAAAACTTCTGAAGTGTAGTGGTTTGCATATGCGCATGCTCACAAGGTGTGGCTGAAGTTAACAGTTTAATCTCAATATTGTGGGTACACCCACACCTGCCAGTCTCACAGATATTTAATATGTTGTCAAAAAGCAGTGCATTTTGTTGAGCATATGTTTCTGCTGTCAATTTCTAATTCCATTTCTAGAGTGGTTCTTGTAAACATAATCTGCAGGAAATTATAGTAGTTTGGGAGCATGAGTCAATGCCCGTGTAGTTTGGGAGCATGAGTCAATGTCCATGTAGTTTGGGAACATGAGTCAATGTCTGTGTAGTTTGGGAGTGTGAGTCAATGTCCGTGTAGTTTGGGAGCATGAGCCAATGTCCATGTAGTTTGGGAGCATGAGCCAATGTCCATGTAGTTTGGGAGAGTGAGTCAATGTCCATGTAGTTTGGGAGCATGAGTCAATGTATGTGTAGTCTGAGAGCATGAGTCAATGTCCATGTAATTTGGGAGCATGAGCCAATGTCCATGTAGTTTGGGAGTGTGAGTCATTGTCTATGTAGTTTGGGAGGGTGAGCCAATGTCTGTGTAGTTTGGGAGCTTGAGTCAATGTCTGTGTAGTTTGGGAACATGAGTCAATGTCCATATAGTTTGGGAGCGTGAGTCAATGTCTGTGTAGTTTGGGAGCATGAGCCAATGTCCATGTAGTTTGGGAGCATGAGTCAATGTCTGTATAGTTTGGAAGCATGAGTCAATGTCCGTGTAGTTTGGGATCATGAGTCAATGTCTGTGTAGTTTGGGAGCATGAGTCAATGTCCATGTAGTTTGGGAGCATGAGTCAATGTCCATGTGATTTGGGAGTATGAGTCAATGTCTGCGTAGTGTGGGAGTGTGAGTCAATGTCTGTGTAGTTTGGGAGCATGAGTCAATGTCTGTGTAGTTTGGGAGCATGAGTCAATGTCCATGTAGTTTGGGAGCGTGAGTCAATGTCTGTGTAGTTTGGGAGTATGAGCCAATGTCCATGTAGTTTGGGAGCATGAGTCAATGTCTGAATAGTTTGGAAGCGTGAGTCAATGTCCGTGTAGTTTGGGACCATGAGTCAATGTCTGTGTAGTTTGGGAGCATGAGTCAATGTCCATGTAGTTTGGGAGCATGAGTCAATGTCTATGTAGTTTGGGGGTGTGAGTCAATGTCTGTTTAGTTTGGGAGCATGAGTCAATGTCTGTGTAGTTTGGGGGTGTGAGTCAATGTCTGTGTAGTTTGGGAGCATGAGTCAATGTCTGTGTAGTTTGGGAGCATGAGTCAGGGTCTGTGTAGTTTGGGAGCATGAGCCAATGTCCATGTAGTTTGGGAGTGTGAGTCAATGTCCATGTAGTTTGGGAGTGTGAGTCAATGTCCATGTAGTTTGGGAGCATGAGTCAATGTCCATGTAGTTTGGGAGTGTGAGTCAATGTCTGTGTAGTTTGGGGGCATGAGTCAATGTCTGTGTAGTTTGGGGGTGTGAGTCAATGTCTGTGTAACTTGGGAGAATGAGTCAATGTTTGTGTAGTTTGGGAGTATTAGCCAATGTCCATGTAGTTTGGGAGTGTGAGTCAATGTCTGTGCAGTTTGGGAGCATAAGTCAATGTCTGTGTAGTTTGGGAGCGTGAGATAATGTCTGTGTAGTTTGGGAGCATCAGTCAATGTCCATGTAGTCTGAGAGCATGAGCCAATGTCCATGTAGTTTGGGAGTGTGAGTCAATGTCTGTGTAGTTTGGGAGTGTGAGTCAATGTATGTGTAGTTTGGGAGCATGAGTCAAGGTCTGTGTAGTTTGGGAGCGTGAGTCAATGTCTGTGTATTTTGGGAGCATGAGTCAATGTCTGTGTAGTTTAGGAGCATGAATCAATGTCTGTGTAGTTTGGGAGAATGAGCCAATGTCCATGTAGTTTGGGAGCGTGAGTCAAGGTCCGTGTAGTTTGGGACTGTGAGTCAATGTCTGTGTAGTATGGGAGCATGAGTCAATGTCTTTGTAGTTTGGGAGCGTGAGTCAATGTCCATGTAGTTTGGGAGCATGAGCCAATGTCCATGTAGTTTGGGAGCATGAGTCAATGTCTGTATAGTTTGGAAGCATGAGTCAATGTCCATGTAGTTTGGGGCCATGAGTCCGTGTCTGTGTAGTTTGGGAGCATGAGTCAATGTCCATGTAGTTTGGGAGCATGAGTCAATGTCTATGTAGTTTGGGAGCATGAATCAATGTCTGTGTAGTTTGGGACCATGAGTCAATGTCTATATAGTTTGGGGGTGTGAGTCAATGTCTGTAGTTTGGGAGCATGAGTCAATGTCTGTGTAGTTTGGGGGTGTGAGTCAATGTCTGTGTAGTTTGGGAGCATGAGCCAATGTCCATGTAGTTTGGGAGTGTGAGTCAATGTCCATGTAGTTTGGGAGTGTGTGTCAATGTCCATGTAGTTTGGGAGCATGAGCCAATGTCCATGTAGTTTGGGAGCGTGAGTCAATGTCTGTGTAGTTTGGGAGTGTGAGTCAATGTCTGTGTAGTTCGGGAGTGTGAGTCAATGTCTGTGTAGTTTGGGAGCATCAGTCAATGTCTGTGTAGTTTGTTAGTATTAGCCAATGTCCATGTAGTTTGGGAGTGTGAGTCAATGTCTGTGCAGTTTGGGAGTGTGAGTCAATGTCTGTGTAGTATGGGAGCATGAGTCAATGTCTGTGTAGTTTGGGAGCGTGAGTCAATGTCCATGTAGTCTGAGAGCATGAGCCAATGTCCATGTAGTTTGGGAGTGTGAGTCAATGTCTGTGTAGTTTGGGAGTGTGAGTCAATGTATGTGTAGTTTGGGAGCATGAGTCAAGGTCTGTGTAGTTTGGGAGCGTGAGTCAATGTCTGTGTATTTTGGGAGCATGAGTCAATGTCTGTGTAGTTTAGGAGCATGAATCAATGTCTGTGTAGTTTGGGAGAATGAGCCAATGTCCATGTAGTTTGGGAGCGTGAGTCAAGGTCCGTGTAGTTTGGGACTGTGAGTCAATGTCTGTGTAGTATGGGAGCATGAGTCAATGTCTTTGTAGTTTGGGAGCGTGAGTCAATGTCCATGTAGTTTGGGAGCATGAGCCAATGTCCATGTAGTTTGGGAGTGTGAGTCAATGTCTGTGTAGTTTGGGAGTGTGAGTCAATGTATGTGTAGTTTGGGAGCATGAGTCAAGGTCTGTGTAGTTTGGGAGCGTGTGTCAATGTCTGTGCAGTTTGGGAGCATGAGCCAATGTCCATGTAGTTTGAGAGTGTGAGTCAATGTCTGTGTTGTTTGGGAGTGTGAGTCAATGTCTGTGTAGTTTGGGAGCATGAGTCAATGTCCATGTAATTTGGGAGCATGAGCCAATGTCCATGTAGTTTGGGAGTGTGAGTCAATGTCCATGTAATTTGGGAGTGTGAGTCAATGTCTGTGTAGTTTGGGAGCATAAGTCAATGTCCATGTAATTTGGGAGCATGAGCCAATGTCCATGTAGTTTGGGAGTGTGAGTCAATGTCCATGTAGTTTGGGAGTGTGAGTCAATGTCCATGTAGTTTGGGAGCATGAGTCAATGTCCATGTAATTTGGGAGCATGAGCCAATGTCCATGTAGTTTGGGAGTGTGAGCCAATGTCCATGTAGTTTGGGAGTGTGAGACACTGTCCATGTAGTTTGGGAGTGTGAGTCAATGTCCATGTAGTTTGGGAGTGTGAGTCAATGTCCGTGTAGTTTGGGAGCATGAGTCAATGTCCATGTAATTTGGGAGCATGAGCCAATGTCCATGTAGTTTGGGAGTGTGAGTCAATGTCCATGTAGTTTGGGAGTGTGAGTCAATGTCTGTGTAGTTTGGGAGCATGAGTCAATGTCCATGTAATTTGGGAGCATGAACCAATGTCCATGTAGTTTGGGAGTGTGAGTCACTGTCCATGTAGTTTGGGAGTGTGAGTCAATGTCCGTGTAGTTTGGGAGCATGAGTCAATGTCCATGTAATTTGGGAGCATGAGCCAATGTCCATGTAGTTTGGGAGTGTGAGTCAATGTCCATGTAATTTGGGAGTGTGAGTCAATGTCCGTGTAGTTTGGGAGCGTGAGTCAATGTCCGTGTAGTTTGGGAGCGTGAGTCAATGTCCATGTAGTTTGGGAGTGTGAGTCAATGTCCGTGTAGTTTGGGAGCATGAGTCAATGTCCATGTAGTTTGGGAGCATAAGCCAATGTCCATGTAGTTTGGGAGTGTGAGCCAATGTCCATGTAGTTTGGGAGCATGAGCCAATGTCCATGTATTTTGTGAGTGTGAGTCAATGTCCGTGTAGTTTGGGAGTGTGAGTCAATGTCTGTGTAGTTTGGGAGCATGAGTCTTTGTCCATGTAGTTTGGGAGCGTGAGTCAATGTCCGTGTAGTTTGGGAGAGTGAGTCAATGTCCGTGTAGTTTGGGAGCGTGAGTCAATGTCCATGTAGTTTGGGAGCATGAGCCAGTGTCCATGTAGTTTGGGAGTGTGAGCCAATGCCCATGTAATTTGGGAGAATGAGTCAATGTTTGTGTAGTTTGGGAGTATTAGCCAATGTCCATGTAGTTTGGGAGTGTGAGTCAATGTCTGTGCAGTTTGGGAGTGTGAGTCAATGTCTGTGTAGTATGGGAGCATGAGTCAATGTCTGTGTAGTTTGGGAGCGTGAGTCAATGTCCATGTAGTCTGAGAGCATGAGCCAATGTCCATGTAGTTTGGGAGTGTGAGTCAATGTCTGTGTAGTTTGGGAGTGTGAGTCAATGTATGTGTAGGTTGGGAGCATGAGTCAAGGTCTGTATAGTTTGGGAGTGTGAGTCAATGTCCGTGTATTTTGGGAGCATGAGTCAATGTCTGTGTAGTTTAGGAGCATGAATCAATGTCTGTGTAGTTTGGGAGCATGAGCCAATGTCCGTGTAGTTTGGGAGCGTGAGTCAATGTCTGTGTAGTTTGGGAGTGTGAGTCAATGTATGTGTAGGTTGGGAGCATGAGTCAAGGTCTGTATAGTTTGGGAGCGTGAGTCAATGTCTGTGTATTTTGGGAGCGTGAGTCAATGTCTGTGTAGTTTAGGAGCATGAATCAATGTCTGTGTAGTATGGGAGCATGAGTTAATGTCTTTGTAGTTTGGGAGCGTGAGTCAATGTCCATGTAGTTTGGGAGCATGAGTCAAGGTCTGTGTAGTTTGGGAGCGTGAGACAATGTCTGTGTAGTTTGGGAGCATGAGCCAATGTCCATGTAGGTTGAAAGTGTGAGTCAATGTCTGTGTTGTTTGGGAGTGTGAGTCAATGTCTGTGTAGTTTGGGAGCATGAGTCAATGTCCATGTAATTTGGGAGCATGAGCCAATGTCCATGTAGTTTGGGAGTGTGAGTCAATGTCCATGTAATTTGGGAGTGTAAGTCAATGTCTGTGTAGTTTGGGAGCATGAGTCAATGTCCATGTAATTTGGGAGCATGAGCCAATGTCCATGTAATTTGGGAGTGTGAGTCAATGTCCATGTAGTTTGGGAGTGTGAGTCAATGTCCGTGTAGTTTGGGAGCATGAGTCAATGTCCATGTAATTTGGGAGCATGAGCCAATGTCCATGTAGTTTGGGAGTGTGAGCCAATGTCCATGTAGTTTGAGAGTGTGAGTCAATGTCTGTGTAGTTTGGGAGCATGAGTCAATGTCCATGTAATTTAGGAGCATGAGCCAATGTCCATGTAGTTTGGGAGTGTGAGTCACTGCCCATGTAGTTTGGGTGTGTGAGTCAATGTCCATGTAGTTTGGGAGTGTGAGTCAATGTCCGTGTAGTTTGGGAGCATGAGGCAATGTCCATGTAATTTGGGAGCATGAGCCAATGTCCATGTAGTTTGGGAGTGTGAGTCAATGTCCATGTAATTTGGGAGTGTGAGTCAATGTCCGTGTAGTTTGGGAGTGTGAGTCAATGTCCGTGTAGTTTGGGAGCGTGAGTCAATGTCCATGTAGTTTGGGAGTGTGAGTCAATGTCCATGTAGTTTGGGAGTGTGAGTCAATGTCAATGTAGTTTGGGAGTGTGAGTCAATGTCTGTGTAGTTCAGGAGCATGAGTCAATGTCCATGTAATTTGGGAGCATGAGCCAATGTCCATGTAGTTTGGGAGTGTGAGTCACTGTCCATGTAGTTTGGGAGTGTGAGTCAATGTCCATGTAGTTTGGGAGTGTGAGTCAATGTCCGTGTAGTTTGGGAGCATGAGTCAATGTCCATGTAATTTGGGAGCATGAGCCAATGTCCATGTAGTTTGGGAGTGTGAGTCAATGTCCATGTAATTTGGGAGTGTGAGTCAATGTCCATGTAGTTTGGGAGCATGAGTCAATGTCCGTGTAGTTTGGGAGCGTGAGTCAATGTCCATGTAGTTTGGGAGTGTGAGTCAATGTCCGTGTAGTTTGGGAGCGTGAGTCAATGTCCATGTAGTTTGGGAGCATGAGCCAATGTCCATGTAGTTTGGGAGTGTGAGCCAATGCCCATGTAGTTTGGCAGCATGAGCCAATGTCCATGTAGTTTGGGAGTGTGAGTCAATGTCCATGTAGTTTGGGAGTGTGAGTCAATGTCCGTGTAGTTCGGGAGTGTGAGCCAATGTCCATGTAGTTTGGGAGCATGAGTCAATGTCCGTGTAGTTTGGGAGCGTGAGTCAATGTCCGCGTAGTTTGGGAGTGTGAGTCAATGTCCGTGTAGTTTGGGAGCATGAGTCAATGTCCATGTAGTTTGGGTGCATGAGCCAATGTCCATGTAGTTTGGGAGTGTGAGTCAATGTCCATGTAGTTTGGGAGTGTTAGTCAATGTCCATGTAGTTTGGGAGCATGAGCCAATATCCATGTAGTTTGGGAGCATGAGTCACTATCCATGTAGTTTGGGAGCATGAGTCACTATCCATGTAGTTTGGGAGCATGAGCCAATGTCCATGTAGTTTGGGAGCGTGAGTCAATGTCCAGGTACAGTGAAAGGCTACAGTTTCCTTTGTACTGGTTTTAGTAAACAGCGAACCAGTAATGCACTGCATGATATCAGTTTGGATAGTCATATCTTGTCTGGTGTAGTTAGCAACCCTCACCTCATTACTCTGCCTAAGGACCCATTTGACCATGATCTGGCTCTGACTCTGACAGTGATGCTACTAATTCAATTAGTTAGTAATGCTACCAACTAATTAATTGCTAATGAATTATGTGAGAAGGTTTGGATTTCTGAAGGCTAAAACAAGGCAAGTGTGGTTCTCCTTCACAAAACTCAAAAGAGACAAAAATAAAATTATTGCACCAATGAATCAGTGCTAAATGAAAGAATTTTAGAGTATCTGAAAAACCTTTAAGTATAGTACCCAAGGCAGCATTAATCCACAATACGGTATTTTGTAATATAAAAGAAAATAGTTTCATGTCTAGGTAATCCCGATATTATATGATAAATGGCTGTGTGTAGATGGCCAACTATGATTTTAATGATGCATTTGTCATGGTACTACCACAAAATAGATTTATGAACTATTAGGAAACAGTTGGAGGAGGCCCTACAGTAGCAGCATGGTTAAATAAAAGGACACAATCAGTCATAGTAGTTGGTATCTAATCAGTTGTCAAGATATTGGCCAGAGAGGTAATACATAGGTCAGTACTAGGGTAGTCAGTGAATTATTATTATTATTATTGTTATTATTATTATTCCTGTTTTATACAATATTGCATGACGTCTGAAAGTAAGGGTTTCCCATAATGCCAGTGACACAAAATGATATCATCTGGTTGATGCATATAGTCAACTCCAAAAGGTAAGGTGAAACTTAGCAAGGCCAGAAAAATGGTTTAAAACATGAAAGCTTGAATGTAAGTGAAAAAATGGAAATTAATCATCTGAGAATTTAGAAACAGGCAATGGGTACATCACATGAGGAAAAGCAACAAAAATTGCAATTGAAGACAAGAATGCATATAGTTACATTAAATTCATTAAGTGCTGTCAAGTCCCATCCCACTCCTATAGTGAGAGATCCTATAAATAGCAACCTCCATTCATAGTCATCATAGGATCATAGCAAGTTACTAGGCTACTGGCACAGATGCCCTTATAAGCCTAGCTAACAAATTAGCCCATGTTCCCACAAGTCAGCTCCTGATTCCCCTGTCCAGCAGGGAAATAGGTGGAATCCCAGGGGTGTATTTTCTCTTTCCCATCCAGTCATCCGGGTTTCTCTTAAACAGGTATTATGAGGTACTCTGCTTGATATGGAGAGGAAGTCTATTCCACAGATGGGGAGTCTCTGGGAGACAAAGCCAGCAAGTCCTATTGATGTCTCAGACCAAGTTGAGAGTTTTCACGGGGTCACACGAGTGGAGTTTGGCTTGCAGATATGGAGCAATTTAATCAAGGTGGGGTTAGAGATTGCACTGTATGTCAGACATAGATCACCTCTGAGGAGTCTGTATGAGATGGAGTAGAGGGACAGGACTTTTTGCCTATCCATGTAGGATAGAATTTTGAAGCGCTGGATTCTCCTGGTGAGGAACCTCTGTGGTCTCTCCAGCTGCTACATGTGCTTCACAAGGTACATGCCAAAAGGGGCATTAAACTCGATGAGGGACCTTATAAGGGAGCAATACATGGAAGTTATGACTTCCTTGTTCTTGGAAGAAATAGCCTTACTAATGCAGTGAGCCTGCCTACTGCACATCACTGGGAAATGGGAGGAAAACAAAGTACCCTGGGAAAATCCATACAAACAGGCAATATATGCAAACTCTACCCAGAAGTCACTCTTCTCATGAATTACTCACAGCCCCACTATTCCACACTATATCAGATCACCTGTGTGCAAGTAAGTATTGTGAGATGTGGCAAAGAAAGCTGTGATGAGCAGGCAGCATCATCAGCAGCAGTGAAAAATAATTTTCCTTCTGCACATTCTGTCCCACCTGGGGTGCTGTCTGTAAGTGTGAAGTTCTTTTTTTTTTTTTTTCTTAAGGGCAAAGAAATTGTAGATGTTGTTGAGAAGAGGGCAACAAAAATAGTGCTCAGTCTGTACAGAAAGCTATGTGAGGACAAAGAAACAGGATCCTGACACTTGTAAACCTGAAGAAAATGGCAAAGAAATTGTAAATCAAAAATATAAGTACTTCTGAGAAAATTATTAGAGTTTGTTGGGCTGCTGTTATTCAAAAACAAAATGGGTAAGAAAACTTTTTTTTAATATATGAGACAGATGGCAAAATAATAGCATCTGCCAATCTGCCAATATTTTGTGAACACATACTAAATGAACAACTCCTCCTTATAATATTCCCACTCAAAACCAGGCTAAGTATATCCTGAATAATTTTAGTTGTTATCCATCCTTAACTAGCCATCCTTACTAAACACTATAAACCTCATATGCTTTTAATGTCACTATTCTCAATATCCTACTATAACGTTCCTTGTTCTCAAAACCTACCCTGTCTAAAATATTATCCATCTCTTCCCAAATCAATTTATAAACCTCAGTACTCTCTTTCTGTTATCCCTAATTAATTCTAATTTATCTCCCTTAAGCACCACATTCTGACAACTGACAGACACTTCAGAGTATCTGCAGTGACTACCCTTTTTCATTCACACACACATATATATATATATATATATATATATATATATATATATATATATATATATATATATATATATATATATATACGTGTGTGTGTGTGTGTGTGTGTGTGTGTGTGTGTGTCCGTGCATGTGTATACAGTTCACATTACTGTATAACTTCATTTGAACTCTTGATTAGGGACATAGGAACAAGAATAAGTAAGTTCTTACAGGGTGACCATAAGATACCTAACTATGTACAACTTTAAGTAGGCATAGTAAAAAATTCTTGATGCTCTTTTCAAGCACTTAAGAGTGCTCATCTTCCAAATTGAGCAGGTCTGTAGAGGATAGCCCTGATGTAAATTTGTGACTACCCATCCAGTCATGAAGACTAGCCTTAACGGTAGCCAAAGTAGTACTTTGTTTCACCTGCAGTGGTGAATTATTCTATAGACTGTAAATATGTTGAATTAAGAACCTACCCCTTGAACGAGTCTTCTGCATTTGTTGGTATGGGTTTAGTCTCCTAATGTAGGATTTTATAGAGTCATATTTGCAAAGAAATAGGAGGATAGATAGGATAGAGTCTTACATGGCTTGAAAAGTGGGACAGATGTCAGCTCTGAGTAGTTATTATGCTACTAAATATAAAGAATTATGCTAATCTATCAGGATAATCAAATCATTTTAGACCTTCAGTTTTCTTGATTAGAAATATTTGGGGCCATTTCAGCTGAGAGATAAACTTGCATTTATACATAGCAAAGGATGCACTGAATTTGATATTGGTCTGATAGAGGAAGAATATAGTGGTAGGATGACTTATTAAGCTGGTTACTAGGAAATTAACTAGGCCACATAAAAATATTTCCTGACTATGGCAGAAACATACCTTGCAATTCTGGTATTTTGTCTTAGATTTTCATTGTTTGCTTCCCACAAATTTGGTGTAATTCCTTCTCAGTGCTGTCTTAATTGTTCTTATTTCCCACAAACTTTTATCTAATTCCTTTTAATTGTTCATTTAAACCTTGGCATTACCTTGCTTGAACAATATTTCGAATACCATGGAAAATTGTTAACTATGTATATCTTTTGATGTTTGCTACCTGAAACCTGTATATCATGATGTTAATAAGACAAAATTCCAGAATTGCAAGGTATGTTTCTGCCATAGTCAGGAAATATTTTTATGTGGCCTAAATGTTATAACAAGCTCTCAGGTTGCTATAATCATATTGCTAGATTTGTTACTGGCATGCCTTACAAAACCCATCACTGTATCAACCTGCATAACCTTGGCTGGATTGAACTACCAAACCTACTCCAGCAGACCAAACTAATAGTAGCTTTTAAAATTCTCACTCAACCCGACACCATTCCTGCGCTGCATAATTTAATCACCCCATACTTAAATCTAACTAGTCTGCGCTCAGCAAATAGGCTACTTGCTCAAACGGTCAAATACCGTAATTTTGGAGGTGACTCGCTGTTTGCAAATTCCATTGGTAAAATATGGAATTCCCTTCCTCCTCAACTCACCAATGTCACCTCTCTATGCAAATTCAAGAAAAGTCTATCCCTTCACTTTAAAAACCAGTGGCTCTGTCAATGTTCCAAACCAGACTAACCCATTACCTTCCTCAACCTCGACTTCTCTATAGGAATTCCTCAAGGCTCTTTCTCTGGATCAAGCATTATTCTGACGTTTTTTTCTTCTAAATCTTAACCGTATACAATCGTATGTTATTCTGTACCTCATGTATTAATTATCAAAAGTATTATGTACTCTGTTCAATATGAATGTAAATTACTGTCAATGAGGAGCTTTTCTCCCCGGGCCTCCGCTGAAAATGGACATGTATCCAGACGGATAATCCCGGTCAACAAATGTAAAATAAATAAATAAAATAAAATAAATAAATAATGTTTTTATTTTGTTTGACCTTTCTCAAAGGCCTGGGATGTGCCTGAAAGGTGTCCAAGGACCACTGCACTTACCAAGTTAACAAACTGAAATAAATAAAAATAATTATGTATAGAAAGGGTGGTGGGTAATACGAGCAGCCTTCCAGAGTAAGTATATTTGTTGATAATGGAATACAAAAATTCATGGCATAAATAAATTTTAAAAAGTCTTTGATAAAAAAGAAAAAAAATACATGGGAGACAGACCTGCAGTTTAGTTATCCAATTTGGGGAATGGGTAGTGTAAGTGAGTTATGCTGTCATTTGTTGTCAACATCTTAACTTCTGCACTGTTTTAAAATTTCAACTGCATTTTAATTCAATGATATTTATTTTTGATGTTCACACACATCAGTGAATCATTTCTTTGTCCTTTAATATACTTCAGAAATATATTTAGTTTTGGTCTGTCTCTGTAAGATAGTCATCCAGGTTTTGTTTTGATATTTTTTTTCTCACCTCAATCTAAATTTATAGAATTTCTATTAATTCAATTTTTTTATTTATGTATTTTATCATTGATTACAAGACTACATTTTTTGTATTATTAGTATGGATTTAGGGCAGATGTCTAGAGTATTGGGGTATAAATGGCATTTTTGCAAAACAAGCTGTGCTTAATGGCATTCATATCGATTTTTGGATGATTTCATGCACAAGGGTCTGGAGAAGCTGGGAGCTGTCCAGCACACCCTCAAGCAGACAGCTTCATTCCCAGTACCTCCTTATTTAATATAATCATCTCTGAGGTCACTATAGCATGTGGAAAAGAAGATTTTCCTGTGCAGTAAAACCTCTGTTCTCACTGTAGGCAGTGCCGTCTTCTTGGTTTGTCAAATGTCTTTGTTTTTTCTCTTGTACTGCTGACTTTCATGCAAGTGTCCTACTCCTGTTAAACACTATGTAGCCAACAGATAACTTAAACACACAAACATTTTGAGTGTATAGAGCTCATAGACTTCTTCCTTAAACAAAGGCAAAGATTTCTAAGGAACTGTTTGCAATGCAAAATTGCCAGGCTACAAATTGCCCTATCATGATTACCTTAAATGCAATATAAGTTTGTAACACACACCACTTATTTAAATATTTGAAAGTCCTCCACATTAATCCATTCATTAATTTTCAAATATACACATATTTCTTCTCATGTTCATTGGGATTAAGGGACCATCCCTGCAAGCAATGAGTATGTGATAGAGAAACAAGTCTGGTTGGGATGCCAGTACATCATAGAAGTGTGACATTGTTTCCTGCATCACCCAAGTTTTCCCTATAAAAGTAGGATTGCTCTACTGTATTTTACTAATTATTTTGCTGTTTAAATCAAGCATTTTTACTGTCCTATTCAGCCTGTAGATGTTATACAAATCATTCTAATCTTAAATTTACATTTTGTATATTTTCTCATCAACTGATTAACAAGAAGTAGAGCTTTATATTTCCTAGCATGAATCCAGACTGAAACAAGTTTAAACACACACGCACACACGCACACACACACACACACACACACACACACACACACACACACACACACACACACACACACACACACACACACACACACACACACACACACACACACACACACACACACACACACACACACACACACACACACACACACACACAGTTTCTAACAGTGCACAGATATTGTTCTGTGATGACCACTATACAGCCCTTAGGATCATGGCATGCATTCAGCCAGTATTACCCTAAAATGGAGGTATAGTCTTTTAACCGAACAAGTGCAGTTTGCAGTGTACCCAAAAGAGTGGTGTCAGAGAGCCTAATGGAAGCTACTTAGAGAATAAAAGTTTCAAACAAGTAGCACCAAGGATTTCTGTGTATCATGACTTCAAATGTAAGGGCCTACTGTTAAAATTGATTGCTTTGTGAAAGCCTGCTAATGGATAAAAGCTTGACTTTTGTCATAAGACTTTTGTCAGGGTTGTTGCTGCTGCCCTCAAAAGGACCTGCTCCACACTGGATATTTCTGTGTGTATCTGATGTGCAAGTGTCTGGAGAAGTTGGAAGCTGTCCAGTAGACAGAAAAGTGGTTTTAGGAGTATTGTATGGCTGCAAGTTACTGAACATGATGCACTCTCTCGGAAAGAATCTCGAAACTCTGAGTCAAGTGCTGAAATCCCAGAAGGCACTGTGCTGTTTCTTTCTTTGTGGGCTCCAAACTCTGCTCTTGCAGGTACTACAAGTAAAACTGTATGCTGTTTTATTTTCCTGTCATTTACACTGAAATCAAACAGTTTTGAGTATATCTGTTTGTCATGCTGAAATAAAGCAACCTATATTTTTGTCTGATACATACCACTCGACCTCTTGGCACAGAAGATCTGGACAAAGGCAAGAATAATGGAGGTCAAAAAGTAGACAGATTTTAAATATTGTTATAAACTTAAACGTTTGCTAGAACAGGCTTCATATTGACAAGCATTTTCTGGAGGCTATCAAATTAGAAACTCAAATGTCTACCATCATTTAATTACTCTAATTCACTATGATTTTCCAGAAAACCACAAGTTTGTATGAGGAACAGATGAAAACTATGAGGCAAAATCTGGGCATTCTGCAAAAATATGGACAGTTAACAGGTATGGTCTGATTTGTTGAAAATTAGCAGTTGTATGTTTTACCAGCTAATAAAAACTTATCTTGTTCTGTGAATCAGAATAAAAAAAAAACTGCACAATACTTTTTAAAGTACATAGACTTGTACTCTACCTACAGTGACTCTATATCTGAATCTCTCTCTATATAGCTATAGCTCTACATACACACACACACACACACACACACACACATATATATATGTTTATATATATATATATATATATATATATATATATATATATATATATGGTTTGCCATCAAAATGTCAAGCGCACATTGCTTGATCCTGCAAATGCGAACTCCGACTGCTGAAAATGCCGAACACCAATGTTCCATACCGCAAATTCTTGCCCCATTTTTGACCCATGTTAGCACTTGTTTTTAGGTGTTGAGCAGTTGGAAGTGTCGATGTTTGGTGTTTTTGCGACATTTTGCAACATCGGCATTATGGGTTTCGCATAAAGGTGTTGATAATATTCACATTTGTCAATGTGCGTTCAACATTTTGGTAGTAGAACTCTATAGATATATATAAGTGTAAGCATTTATATGGGTGAAATATATATAGGTGTGTGTGTGTGTGTGTGTGTGTGTGTGTTTGTGTATGTATATATATAAACATATATATATATATATACACACACACACACAGACACACACATGTGTGTGTGTGTGTGTGTGTGTGTGTGTGTGTGTGTGTGTGTGTGTGTGTGTGTGTGTGTGTGTGTGTGTGTGTGTGTGTGTGTGTGTAAAACAAATTACCTACTGCGATGCAGCAGAAAGAAGGAAAGTACAAGGAATGCTATTTACATTGCACAGTACTATTAGTATTAGACAAGTTACACTACAAGAGTGCACAGTAAACACATTAATCATCCAACAATGTATATAGCAACATTCAATGTACATGTATATCATGCAAATATTAAACAAGTACCTGGCTACTGAGAAGGAAGAAGTCTGCTCAAAAACCCATATATGTTTATCTCCCTGTGTTAGAATGATCACTGTCTGAGTCTAGGGGACCCACCAGAAAAGTATTTAATTAAATACAAAATTACATGATACATGATCAGTATTTTGAAAAAAAGTTACAGAATAATTACTAGTAAAACCATTTTTTAGAATTTTACGTGTGGTACAAACTGATGTAGAGGTCAGGGCATCAAACAGGATGAGTGTTATAGAATAAGGAGCCCTGTACCAGAGCAGAATATTGGGTACAGGACCATGCCCAGCTTGTTACTCACACTGGAGTATCTCCTCTGGACTTGGAAACATAGATGGCTAATTGCC
This sequence comes from Protopterus annectens, assembly GCF_019279795.1. Classification (NCBI taxonomy): domain Eukaryota; kingdom Metazoa; phylum Chordata; order Ceratodontiformes; family Protopteridae; genus Protopterus; species Protopterus annectens. Next base: position 1,034,631,824 of record NC_056743.1, read on the forward strand.
TGCAATGATCAAGTCCTAAAACCCCATATTGACAAATGACGTCTCTGTAGAAATATATAGTAGGACAAGCTGTGAAGAGAGAGAAATTAACAGATCAGTTACATTGCAGGAATTCTTGCAGTCCCCCCCCCTCTCTCAGGACAGGAGATCTAAGACTTCAACACCTAAAGTGAAACCTCATAGTCAGTTTATGAAATCTATAGCAGGTGTAGCTCATATTAGGGGCAGGGGAGGCAAACGTGATGATATGATTGTGTCATACTCCATAGCCCAAGGAAAGGAAGAAAAACGTTGAAAACACTGAAGAGTTACAGATCTTAATGAGAAATTTTGACCCAGCCCAAAATGAGAACTGATTTAGTTCTCCATCTGTTGAAAAAGATCATCTATTGTTATTTGACACTGACAAAGATATAGTCTACCGAGAGGCCATAGCAGCCTTCAGAGGTGAGGAATCCTTAGTACGCATGGTAAGACACCCATAAGCTCAGTAAAGAGCACCTGGGAGGTGCACTGAATTGCAGTCTGGGAGTAAATTTTGGGCACCATCAATGAAGGTGACTGATTTCATGAAACTAGACAAAAGTATAGTTAGTTGTAAAAGAAAAAAATAGGATTTTGAATCTAGATGCTTTACTGGTGCATGTCAGTTAAATCCATAGACAATATAAGAGAGACCGGATGCTGAGTGTAACAGCAGTTTTGCAGGGTTAGCTGTCCTTTCATTCATTTATTTAGTCTCTGATACTTACTCAAAATAGTGGGGTATCTGGAGTCTCTTCTGACAATACTGTAGGTGCTCCCTGAATCCCAAAACACTATTTTCATGGAGCATGCTAATCTGCTTGGATCCATAATAAATAGCACCAAGTATGCTCTTGTGGAGCTGCTCCTTAAACTGTTTAACTTGAATTGAAGTACAGGATTTGTCCTCAAATTATGTCAAACTGAAGTGGGGCTGTCCTTCAAAAGGATATCCTTTTCACTGACTCAAGAAACTAAACTATAGACCCATTATCCTGACTAGCCTAATTTGCAATGCCATGGAATACATCATATCTGACCCCATAAATTATAATTTCAAAAAACATATCAGGCCACACCCATATCAGTTAGGCTTTGTCAAAAAGAAATCTCACATACTCAGTTTAGTTCATTTCTTTGAGAAAGTCACACAGTTTGTTGAGAGTGGTTATTCTATTTGTCAAGCTTATTTGGGATTGGCTAAAGCATCTGATCCTAATCCCCTTGCTGGCATCATAAACAAACTAAGTGCCTTAAAAATAGATCCATACATGGTGAGGTGGATACCCAATTTACTAAAAGAGAAAATCAACATAGTTAAGATGGGAGACACCTCCTCATAAAGTATGGCTCCCAGAGCTCTGTACTCGGGCTTCTCCTTTTAAGCATCTATATCTCTGATCTCCAGACTGGGACCAGATGCTTTAGTTAACCATTTTGCAGATAACTACAAACTGGGCATTATTGTAAATTCCCCTTCTGATACCCATACATCACAGGAGGCACTAATTCTGATAATCAAGTGGTGTACAGAAACATGGATAAACCGAAATGTGAAAAGTGTAGCAATATATTATATAGTGAATGTCCCACTACAAAAATGTAATGTAGTCAGGGATCTGGGAACATGTGTTGATAATTTCCTCTCAACCACTTTGTAGCAGTAGTAGTTAAAAAATCCACCCGCGTAGTACAGCTAATATCTAAAGGCATGTTATCCAAGGTCAGAAGATGCTATTATCCTTCTTTATGCAACCCTAATTAGACCAACTATTGAGTAAACACTGCCCTTGTGATATCCTTTTCTAGACATAAACAGGAGAGGCACCAGACATTCCTGATGAAGACAATTGTTGACTTAAAGTCCATGTACTGCTAGGAAGGCTGGAAATGCTATGATTCTTCATGGTTTCTTATAGGCATCTGCATGGTGATCTATGCCTTGAGTACATTGCCATTAGGGGTCCCATCCTCCTTGATCTCCTGTATCATTGCAAGTCAAATCGCTCCAGTAATACCAGAATTAGGGACTTAAATCTCCATCAGCTCATAAATAAAAAGTGCCAGCAAGACAAGGTTAATAGCTGCCCTACTCCTCATCTGGAACAAACTTTCTTTGCAAATTAAACAGAGTAAGAACTTAGCATCCTTTAACATAAACCATGGTTACTGGATGGGTACCAATAAATTTACTCCAGGATTTGCCTGCTTTGCCTTCTTGAGAAGGGGGTGTACAGCGTGAGGGCTTGTATTTGTGTGGAATAAATAGTTTTGTAAGGCAGAGAAACAGTCCTGGATAAGATGTCTGTCTATCACAGTCTAGCTGTACTACTCATGCATTAATATTTGGTCATTTCAGCTGGAAAAGGAATAGTCTAGCCAGGAATCCTAATATTTTGACTCAGCAAGACAGCATTATGGTCTTCATGTTTATCAGCTCTTAATTGTCTTAACCCTTTTTTTTAGGAAAATATATTCTCAGGTTCTTTCTCAAACATAAGCCAAACATCTGAGACTTTCATGAATGAGTTAGGGCTGGATATCACAGAATGCATGAATTCAGAATTCTGTGTTGTCCTAGTAACATAATGTACATCTCAAAACCTACTAGGACTGTTGATAATACGAGCCCATTCTACTCTTGGAGTTTAGATTATCAAGAATTTGAGGATACAAAACAAAATAACATGTTGAACCAAATAATGGTGTAGGTAGATTTCAGCTGTCAGCTTGTATTAGCCATTCAAGTAATAGCAAGAAGAAACCAAGGTTTCTAACTGCACATAGTATAGTCTGTATATAGTATTTTAAATTGAAAAAATATATATCTTTATTTGCTGGTACCTAATTAGCTGGTTCTATTTCTACAATAGTATGTTATTTTTCAAATAGAAAGCCATCAAATGAAAATGCCTCAGGCTTTACCCTATCTCACACTGTTGATGCAGTGCATCCCTTCAATGTCAAGCTAAAAGATCATAAGTCAGAATAATGACTTACGATTAATGCTTTTCAGAAAAGGATACAGTTTTCTCAGAGTCCTGAATAGGTATTAGAAAATGAATAAGTGAATGGAAGCACAGTTAGGCATGTCACGTTTCTGTTAAGCCTAGCATAGGTTCATAGGTTGGTACTAGGCTATCAGCCCTAGGGCCTATACAAGCCTAGCCATAACAATTCCCTGGCTATTTCTTCCCACACTACTTCCATGGACCCCTGGCTAGCAGGGCAACTGACGTGATCCCCGGGGTGAATTTCCTTTCTCCCATCCAATTGTCAAGGTTCCTTTTAAAGAGGGCCAAACAGGCACTCTGCTTGACATAATTTAACCGTGGAGGCTGCCCACTAAAGTGTGCTAGCCTGTGTAACTAATTTATCACTGTTTCTGCATTTTCTGTGTTTCGACCAAAAAAACAAAAAAACAAAAAAATAATCCTTGTTTTCCCGCCTTCCTCGACTAGTTTCACTGTTTAAAATCCGCCTCTGGGCATTTTTTTCTGGCTATACTACTCAGACAAGCTCCTCGTGGGTCTGCAGAGTGGTCCTAGCAGCAGGGAACTCAGAAAAGCGACTACTTTCTGGATTTAAGTATCTTTGCTTTTTTTTCACTTGGAATAGCTTCTGTAGCTTACCCTGAACTAGCTTGAACTGGTTTTTAACTGTTTGCTGCATTATTTTAAAATCTGCACTTAAAGTTACATTTTAGTCGAATTTGATCGAAAGTTTGTTGTTTGTTTGTTTAATTTAACTGTGGAGGCTGCCTACTAAAGTGTGCTAGCCTGTGTAACTAATTTATCACTGTTTCTGCATTTTCTGTGTGTTTCTACCAAAAAAACAAAAAAAACAAAAAAATAATCCTTGTTTTCCCGCCTTCCTTGACTAGTTTAGACCAGTTTACAGGCATTGCTGTATTCTGGGCTGTGGTGTAGTTCCTGTGTTGTCCATTACCTTACTTGGATAGAGGGAAGTTTCTTTGCTCACCAGTGGGAGTGGGGAGCCTTGAGCAGCCTACCTGTCCCTGTAGGAAGTGACCTCAGCACAAGAAGCTGTAGTAATTGGTTGTTTTGGACCATTTCTAGCTCTTTTGTAGTTCACTGTTTAAAATCTGCCTCTGGGTGTTTTTTTCTGGCTATACTACTCAGACAAGCTCCTCGTGGGTCTGCAGAGTGGTCCTAGCAGCAGGGAACTCAGAAAAGCGACTACTTTCTGGATTTAAGTATCTTTGCTTTTTTTCACTTGGAATAGCTTCTAGCTTACCCTGAACTAGCTTTGAACTGTTTTTAACTGTTTGCTGCATTATTTTAAAATCTGCACTTAAAGTTACATTTTAGCTCTAATTTGATCGAAAGTTTGTTTGTTTGTTTAATTTATCAGTGGAGGCTGCCCACTAAAGTGTGCTAGCCTGTGTAACTAATTTATCACCGCTTCTGCATTTTCTGTGTGTTTCTACCAAAAACAAAAAAAATAATCCTTGTGTTCCCGCCTTCCTCGACTAGTTTAGACCAGTTTACAGGCATTGCTGTATTCTGGGCTGTGGTGTAGTTCCTGTATTGTCCATTACCTTACTTGGATAGAAGGAAGTTTCTTTGCACCAGTGGGAGTGGGGAGCCTTGAGCAGTCTACCTGTCCCTGTAGGAAGTGACCTCAACACAAGAAGCTGTAGTAATTGGTTGTTTTGTACCATTTCTAGCTCTTTTGTAGTTCACTGTTTAAAATTCGCTTGCACGACTTTCTTTGCGCTGGTTGTGCAGATAGCCAGCTACCGTTAAACAAGGTTAAACTTTTTTCTGGCACCAAGTCTGCTCTTCAAATTTTCCCTTAAGGAAGCTCTACTCTTAGTATAACCAGACTACTTACTATATTATAAGCCAAGCACTTGTTCTCAATACTTCTCTACTAAGTAAGCACTCTCGTACTAAGTAAAGCTCTACATCTACTTACCACCCCTGTGAATATCCACTTTCCTTAAAGGTACAGCACTCCCTTATACAGTTCTAGCATGTCAAGTGGTAGATTACTGGCGTCGTCTCCAGTTCAGCTGGTCAATCTGGATATCTTGAGACAATGCTACAATTGTCTCATGTACACAGACAACCCTCTCCTCCTCCCAACAAGCACAAATACATGTGAGAGAACTCTCTCAACTCAGGGCTGGCATGACCAGACAGGAGGAGATGGCAACCACACACACAACAATCCCAGTCCCACATAGACCTACCACAACTGCAAACCAAACACATAAAAACACAGAGACATACTCGGAGGCTCTAACAAAAAACTTAACAAAACAACAGAGGCTCCCAAAGCAGACACCCAAAAATACACCACCTCAAAACAAAACACATGCAACACATACTTCAATAAATCTGTGTGTCAACCAATCACAGCCCTTAAGGCCAAACATCTTGCCTGATACACTAGTAATAGGTGACTCTATAGTCAGACACACTGATGTCCCGCTGACCAGGCTGAACAAGGAGAAGGTGACTGTGAGCTGTCTATCGGGAGCTAGGATCCGCCACATAACACATGCACTCAAGTCACTCCAAAGCAAGTACAAATATGACTCCGTCATTGTCCATGCTGGTGTGAATGACCTGAGACGTACCTCCCTGGACTACATGAAAAGAAACATAGAGGAGCTCTCCGATTATATAGCCCAGGCTGGTATGACCCTGAGCAGCATCTTGCCCTCACCAAGAATGATACCACAATACAAAGACAAGATGATCAGCTTTAACAATTGGCTCAAGTACTGGTGTCATTCTAAGGGGATCCAATGTCTGTCTGCCTGGGATGACATGTTGGACAAGCCACGCTGCTTCTCGCAAGGGATGGCTTACACCTGTCACCACTGGGCTTCGGATATTGGCTAAGGCTCTTGCCACTCCCCATAGTGCCTTTTTAGGCAAGGCTCAAAAAGACAAACCCACCTCCTTAGAAACAAAAATGGAAAAAACTAAGGGTAATGCTGCTCAATGCCAGAAGTCTAAATCTCAAGATGCAGGCACTTGATGCACTCCTCAGCATGGAGAACATCGACTGCCTGTGCAGTAACTGAAACCTGGTTCAAGGCTCCTGAGAGCACCCCAGCTACCAGGCTATACCTGTATCATGTTTTTCGCCCCAAAACCCGGTTGAACCACAAAGGGAGGGGAGGTCCATATTCATCAAGGACACCCACACCTCCAGGTTAGTAGCAACACATGAAGCATCAGAGACCATACAGGTGCAACTAACCATAGGCAAAACTGCTATACAACTGGTAGCATGTTACAGACCACCCTCCCAATCTCAAGAACTCCACTCAGCCTTCCTGAAGACATTGGAGGATATGAATGTATCACAAAATACCATCATACTGGGAGACTTCAACTACCCAAACATAGATTGGGTACATTATTCTAGCCCTAATACTCCTAGCCCAAAGGTTCCTGGAATTCATAAATTCAAATGCACTGGAACAATTAGTCACCCTCCCACTAGGAGATAATATACTAGACCTGATCATCACAAACATGGGGACAAAATACTCCACACTGGAAGTATACCCCTCACTAGTGAGATCTGACCACAACCAATCACCCTGGATATACATATCCCACCTCCACCCCAGCACAAAAGACCACAGTGAAAAACTTCTCAAAAGCAGACTTCACTCTTCTTAAGACTGAGATGGTATCCTTTAAGCCCACTGTGCCAGTGGATACCACATCCCACGATGCCGAATCCTTCACAAATGCTTTCTATGGACATCTCCAAGAATGCATGGATCATGCAATCCCAAACAAATCCAAGTCCCTCTCCACCAAAGGTAAGCATCCTGTCTGGTGGACCTCAGCCATAAAACAAATTGTATAACAAGCTGGAGTATGCAGACATAAACAGGAGAGGCACCAGATATTCCTGATCAAGACGATTGTTGACTTAAAGTCCATGTACTGCTAGGAAGGCTGGAAATGCTATCATTTTTCACAGTTTCTTATAGGCATCTGCATGGTGATCTATGCCTTGAGTACACAGTTGCCGTGGGAGTCCCATCCTCCTTGATCTCCTGTATCATTGCAAGTCAAATCGCTCCAGTAATACCAGAATTAGGGACTTAAATCTCCATCAGCTCATAAATAAAAAGTGCCAGCAAGACAAGGTTAATAGCTGCCCTACTCCTCATCTGGAACAAACTTCGTTTGCAAATTAAACAGAGTAAGAACTTAGCATCCTTTAACATAAACCACGGTTACTGGATGGGTGCCAATAAATTTACTCCAGGATTTGCCTGCTTTGCCTTCTCTTGAGAAGTGTACAGCGTGAGGGCTTGTATTTGTGTGGGAATAAATAGTTTTGTAAAGGCAGAGAAACAGTCCTGGATAAGATGTCTGTCTATCACAGTCTAGCTGTACTACTCATGCATTAATATTTGGTCATTTCCAGCTGGAAAAGGAATAGCTCTAGCCAGGAATCCTAATATTTTTGACCTCAGCAAGGAACAGCATTATGGTCTTCATGTTTATCAGCTCTTAATTGTCTTTAACCCTTTTTTTTAGGAAAATATATTCTCAGGTTCTTTCTCAAACATAAGCCAAAACATCTGAGACTTTCATGAATGAGTTAGGGCTGGATATCACAGGAATGCATGAATTCAGAATTCTGTGTTGTCCTCTAGTAACATAATGTACATCCTCAAAACCTACTAGGGACTAAGTTGATAATACGAGCACATTCTACGTTTGGAGTTTAGATTATCAAGAATTTGAGGATACAAAGCAAAGTAACATGTTGAACCAAATAGTGGTGTAGGTAGATTTCAAACTGTCAGCTTGTATTAGCCATTCAAGTTAATAGCAAAAGAAGAAACCAAGGTTTCTAACTGCACATAGTATAGTCTGTATATATAGTATTTTAAATTGTGAAAAAAAATATATATCTTTTATTTGCTGGAAAATTCCTAATTAGCTGGTTCATTTCTACAATAGTATGTTATTTTTCAAATAGAAACCCATCAAATGAAAATGCCTCAGGCTTTACCCTATCTCACATTGCTGATGCAGTGCATCCCTTCAATGTCAAGCTAAAAGATCATAAGTCAGAATAATGAGTTACGATTAATGCTTTTCAGATAAGGATACAGCTTTCTCAGAGTCCTGAATAGGTATTAGAAAATGAATAAGTGAATGGAAGCACAGTTAGGCATGTCACGTTTCTGTTAAGCCTAGCATAGGTTCATAGGTTCATAGGTTGGTACTAAGCTATCAGCCCTAGGGCCTATACAAACCTAGCCATAACAATTCCCTGGCTATTTCTTCCCACACTACTTCCCTGGACCCCTGGCTAGCAGGGCGACTGACGTGATCCCCGGGGTGAATTTCCTTTCTCCCATCCAATTGTCAAGGTTCCTTTTGAAGAGGGCCAAAGAGGCACTCTGCTTGACATATATGGGCAATCTATTCCAGAGTCTGTGGAGTCTCTGGGTCAGGAACCTATCCCTCTAGCATGTTTTGTTTATTGTGATGGCAAGGTTTAAATCCCTGGAGCGTGTGGCTCTGAGGGATTGGGATTTCTTTAAGTGTAGCATGTCCAACAGCTCTGAGTTTGACATGGCCTTGTATGTTAAGCAGAGATCGCCTCTGAGTAGACGATATGCAACAGAGTATAGCTGGGGTTTTTAAGGTGGTCAGCGCAGGGCATCTGCTTTAGGCCTGTGATTATTTTAGTGAGGTATTTCTGCGGCCTTTCCAGCTGTTGCAGATGTCTTGAGAGGTACATACCAAATGGGGCATTGTATTCTATAATGGGTCTAATGAGGGATGAGTACAGTGGGACAATGACCTCCTTTTTTCTGGATGAAAAGCCCTTAGTGATGAGGTGTGCCACATAGAAGGATTTCCTGACTGTTGTGGTGATGTGGTTATCGAAGGTGAGACCACTGTCCACCTGTGTCCCTAAGTCTCTTATCACACTTTCGGTGTTTAGTGTACTGCCACCTATATGGTAATTCATGGGTACATGTTTTTTTCCCAAAGGGGATAACTATACATTTCTTGGCATTGAGCTTGAGCCCATCTCTCTAGCACCAAGCATCTGTTTCTGTAAGGCCCTTTTGTAGAGTATCCACATCATTTGGGGATTCAATAATGGCTCCCAGTTTGCAGTCATCTGCGAACTTTGTTAGCCAGAGTCCCTTAGTGTTGGCCTGTACTTCAGAGAAGTAGATGCCAAACAAGAGCGTTCCCAGGACAGAACCCTGAGGTACTCCACTTGTCACTTGTCTGGAGCTGGATTTGGAGCCGGCTACTTTTACAGTGTGGGTTCTATCAGTAAGCCAGTTAGCAACCCATTGGGAGATGTACGGATTAATGCCCATCTTAGTAAGTGTATCTATGATTCCAGAGTGGGGATGGTGTCAAAGGCCTTGGCAAGGTCTAGATAGGCTGTGTGGACCACCTTACCCTTTTCCATAGCTTTGGAGACTGATTCAAAGAAGTCAATCAGGTTCAGGAGACAAGATCGGCCCTTCACAAAGCCAAACTGGGTGGGGTCCGGTGTTTGAAGGTTGCCAATGTCTTTGTTTATAAGTTCCATGATAATATGCTCCATGGCCTTGCAGATAAGGCTCATCAGACTGATGGGACGGTAGTTTCCAGGATACAAGGTGGTTCGCCCCTTGTGGAGTGGGATTATTGTAGCTCTGCACCACTCAGTGGGCACGAAACCTGAGGTGAGGCTATGATTAAGCATGAAACTTAGGTGAGGTGCCAGTTCATATTGTAGTTCATGTAGTACACAGCCCGGTATGTCATCTAGTCCCATGGATGCTGTATTCTTAGCTTTGGAGAGTGCGTTTTTTACCTGTGTGGCCGTTATTTCCGGAATTTGGCAATATTCCGGTATTGAGATGGGCCATTTAGGGGGTGAGAGGGGGGTGAAGTTGGCACCGAATCGATCTGCCAGGATATTGGCAATATCCTTGGGATCAGTATATTTAATCCCATTCTGTTTTAGCTCAGAGCAGATCTAAGCATTGCCATTCAGATTCTTGACATAGTTAGAGAATACCTTGCGGTTGTCTTTGGAATCTTTGGCAATTTTATTTTCGTCTCTTCACTTTTGCCCTGATAGTGATTTTTCTGCAAGGCACCAAATAACTGCCAATCAGTAGGCTGCATGTCACTGCACATTTAACAAAGATTTTCTGTGGCATCTAAATATAATGTACCTTTAAGTAATCAGACAAAGTTCTAAATATACCATACCTTTAAACAAAAACATGGCAAGTAAGCCTGTTTTTTTTTCATACAGTCTGTAATTTTTAGTGAGTAATTAGAACAAATTATATTTACTTTTGTCACAGTTACATGCTACATTAAAATTCTTTCAAAAAGTAAAGCAGCAGATATTAAAACTCATAATGGGGCTTCAGGAAGGCTTATCACGGTGTGGAAACTTTATCTTGGGAGGTTTCTGCGTCACAGTAAGCCTTTCTCATTATTAAACCATTCTACCAATGTGGTTTTCCCCTTGTGAGAACCAGGGCATGAAAAGTGGTCTCTCAGACAAAGTCACATGCCAATGTGGCAGTTTGGAGCAGTGCCTAGTTCTAATTAGCCATGTATTCTCCCTTGGAAACCATATGATTCTGGCTGAGAAGAATGTTATTCTAGGAGGAAAAAGTGAATGCTTTCAAAAAATGTATCCACCCAGTCACTCTTATGGAAAAACTCATGGTACAGGTAAGTAGAGCAGAGCCATAGGGGTGGTGTGTGTGTGTGTGTGTGTGTGTGTGTGTGTGTGTGTGTGTGTGTGTGTGTGTGTGTGTGTGTGTGTGCATGTTTATGTGTGTTTGTGTGTGTGTGTGTGTGTGTGTGTGTGTGTGTGTGTGTGTGTGTGTGTGTGTGGTTGAGTGTTTCCATGAAAGTGCATGTGTTTATGTGTGTTTGTGTGTGTGTGTGTGTGTGTGTGTGTGTGTGTGTGTGTGTGGGGTTGAGTGTTTCCATGAGAGTGCATGTGTTTTGTGTGTGTGTGTGTGTGTGTGTGTGTGTGTGTGTGTGTGTGTGTGTGTGTGTGTGTGTGTGTGTGTGTGTGTGTGTGTGTGTTGCTAGGTAAAACACTAGCTTGGCCAGTTTGGACATAGCGGTGTTCATTTCAGAGATGTGGTAATGAGCTGTTTCTCAGTGTGTGCGTTTATCATGTCTCAGTATCAGAGATTATTTCCATTGTGCAACCTCCATTGACCAATTAACCAGATCGGAGAGGGCCTGTATTATATGCTCAAAGAGACTTTTCTTTGAGCATATAATATAGACCTGATCAGAGATACTCTTTCCAAGTCTTGCCCATAATGCACCAAGGGAATACCTATAATGCATTAACCTCAAAAAAGAATTGTATTATTTATGTCACTATCAATGTACTGTAGTAAACACAAGACTTTACTAATGAAAGGCAGTTCAGAAGCAAAATTCTATTTACAGTATTAAATAATGTAAAATGTTTATCAGATGATTTTATTAATCATAATAAAACCCATAAAGTGATATAGTTTCTCTCTTTTTAGTACCTTTTTCTACCTTCAAAATAGTGGTCTGGGTAAACAAAACTGATTAAATGCAAATATTGCTAACTGCAATATTTTCAAGATTCATAAGCAAGCATTCTTATAATACATGCAATTTCAGAGACCAGATGCGAAACATAACATGGCATGATATATAGCATTAATTTTGGCCATTATTAACCTGCTAACAGTACACTGAAAACAGAATGGATTCACACTCACAAAAATAATAAAGCAAGGCCTTAAGGTCTTATAAACAACATTTGTAATGAAAAACGTTTCAAATATCAAAGAAAATAGCCCTAACTGGAACTTTATTTTTCAAAATCTTGACATGGAATCTAATATAGAGGGAGGACTTTCACAGCAACCTGAGCTCATGCAAGCTGCTGAATTACTTTTTGTGTACAATAAAAATCCAATAATTATTTATTATATTTTTGAATTAATAAAAGGCCATCACCTTTGTTATACTTTTATATGATTTGTACAGACCAGTTACCTGGTTTTGATGACCATTCATACCAAACCTTCTATCATTTGCTCACAGGTCCATCTACAAAGTTATTATAATAGCATCTCTACTTCTGATGATAATTCTTCAGCTCCATACCTCAGTGGATCCTAGAATCAATTATTGTAAGATGGCAGTACTAAACTAAAAAAAAAAAAAAATATATATATCCTACTCTGCAGGTCAGACTAACACTGCTTGTCTACCTACAAGAACATCTTTAGTTTTATGAGATTCATCTGACTATGTTTCTGAACTGCATTGTCAAATGCCTTAGGCATATCTGAAAATCAGGTAATGCAACGAGCTGTCTTAATATGCCGATAAATTATTATCAGGTAATAAACAAAAAAATGCTGTTCCTTATTTCCCTGAGTTTTGAGACCAAGATTATAGTCAGAGATCCTGCTATGATCTATGAGATATAAAACAATTTATTTATGAATAAATTTCTCAACATTTTTAGAAATACATGGAAGAAAGGTAATAGATCAACAGATTCTGACATCAGACCTAGGATCCTTCATTTATGTTGGTTCTGAGATCAATTTATTCCATTAGAACAAATACCAATGAAATAGTTGAGAGGCCAATTAAATGCATTCATTCCCTGCTTTAATAATTTATTTAATTTAATCTGTGTCCATTTACAGGGTAAGATCACTAATCTGCATGGACTTTTTTCAGACTCAGCCTAGGAGCACTGTCTGTTTAAATGATTTGCTCAGAGTCAAACAGTTAAGCATCGAAAGCTGAGGGAGTCAAACCTTGGACCACAGGAAATAGCATGTTAATAGCCTCTCATCCTATGTACCAACTGCCAGACAATCTGAATCTGAATAACATCCTAACCTTACCCAGTAAGAGATGCTTTGAATATGATTACTTTTTTATATAGCTTATCAGCGGAAAGCAATGCAAAGTTTGACGTTTTTCCCTGTTAATAAATAACTAATAAACAAATTAGAACAGCAACCGGTATTTCTACATTTTGCATTAGAAACATATTATGACTTATGTTTTAATGCATCTCTTCTATATTGCCTTATTCTTTAGAAAACTCTTTCTTCTGCTTCCAGAGATACAGGCCTTTCTCTTTAGTGTTTATAGTATAGGTTCATAGGTTCATAGGTAGGAACTAAGCAATTGGTCCAAGGGCCTACATAAGCCTAGCCAGCAAGGTTCCATAGCTTACGCCACCCAAGAAAGTTATTTTCCTGTGCGACTGCCCACCAGAGACACAGAAGTGATCCCCGGGGTGTATTTCCTATTTCCCGTCCACTCATCAAGATTTTTCTTGAAGAGTGCTAATGAAGAACTTTGCTTGACATAGATGGGTAGCTTGTTCCAGAGTATAGGAAGTCTCTGGGACAGGAATGTATCCCTCCAGCATGTCTTGTTTATTGTGGTGACAAGGTTTAGGTCCCTAGAGCCTGTAGCTTTGAGGGATTGGGATTTCTTTAGGTGTAGCATGTCCAACAGTTCTGGGTTTGACATAGCTTTATATGTTAGGCAGAGATCACCTCGGAGTAGGCGATATGCTATGGAGTAAAGCTGGAGTTTTTTGAGGTGGTCATTTTAGGGCATTTGTTTGAGGCCAGTAATCCTCTGGTGATGTGACTATCAAAGGAGAGACTACTGTCCACCTGGGTCCCAAGGTCTGTGATCATGCATTCGGTGTTAAGTAGATTGCTGCCTATGTGGTAGTTCATGGGTACAGAGTTTTTACCAAAGGGGATGACACTGCACTTTTTGGCATTGAGCTTGAGGCCATGGATCTGACATCAGGCATCTGTCTCAGTGAGGCCCTTCCGTAGGATGTCCACATCATTTGGGGACTTGACTATGGCTCCTAGTTTGCAGTCATCTGCGAACTTCATTAGCCAGAGGCCTTCTGTGTTAGCCTGTACTTCATGTATTAGTAGAGCTAAGCAAACCTTTTCATTCATGCTTTTTGTATTAACTGTACATACAGAGAACAACAGAACAAATATAGAATGGGAAGTTTATGACTGTTGTTGTGATATTAGCACACATTATTAATACACATTGAATTACAAACAGAGAAGTCTTGTGACTTATGGTTAAAATAGGCACTAGCAATATACTTTTTTATGCAATAACTTCTCACTCTGATCAATTGACTGACAAGGATGGCAGCCATTCCATCTCTAAGGAAATGATTGTGGAGTTGGAATAGTGATTGGATCTTTCAGAAGGGCTACAGAGAGAGATGCTAAAAATTGGTCATTGAAGAAGAATGTTAGGTTTTGTGTGATCCCTGAAAAACTGTAGGAGCAGATTGTTTAACATTTATGCTGGAAAGAAAATGTGACTGAGCTAGTCTCTCTGATCACAAAAACTGCTATGATGGGCTAACAAAATACTAATTCCAGAGTCTGTTATGGCCCTGTTCCTTCAGTGTGTCTTATTTTGATTTGCCAGCTATTGTTTAAAGGAGAAGGTGCTGTCTGTGCTATGATACCCAGGTAAGGTGTTTCAAGTGTAAGGCCATTTGATTTATCTAGAGCAGGACTATCCATGGTGAAACTGGTGAACAGCCTTCTAACCAGATATGAAACAATGCAGATTGCAGCTAATGTCTGGAGGTTTAAGTTATTATACAAGCTGTCTTGACAGTATTTTTATTCACTGGAATGATGACTTTAAAATATCAAGAAGGACAGCCAATATTAGAAAATATTAGAGAATATGGACAACCAAAATAAGAGAAACCCTACAGTGCAACCTCTTCAGATCATGCAGGGACAGGTGCTACTAAGGCAAATAGACTATCTACTCAGAAGCTGACTCTACAATGCACTCATAAACTACCTGCTCAGAAGCTGACTCTACAATTCACTCATAGACTACCTGCTCAGAAGCTGACTCTACAATGCACTCATAGACTACCTGCTCAGAAGCTGACTCTACAATGCACTCATAGACTACCTGCTCAGAAGCTAACTCTACAATGTACTCATAGACTACCTGCTCAGAAGCTGACTCTACAATGCACTCGTAGACTACCTGCTCAGAAGCTTGCACTACAATTCACTCATAGACTACCTGCTCAGAAGCTGATTCTACAATTCACTCGTAGACTACCTGCTCAGAAGCTTACACTACAATTCACTTGTAGACTACCTGCTCAGAAGCTGACTCTACAATGCACTCGTAGACTAACTGCTCAGAAGCTGACTTTGCAATCCACTTGTAGACTACCTGCTCAGAAGCTGACTCTACAATGACTCAGGTCTCCACTCCAAGCCTTTTCGCTTGTTAAAACTAGAATGATGGAAGGAAAATGACCAGCTACAGGGGTCACTAAGAGGGTGAAAGACGGGACTGGGAATACACAGAGTACCAGCTGAAAATACAAGATCTTTTATTCTTCCTTGACCTTATTATTGTTCATGATGTGACATTAATTGCTTATGCAGTGAGGCTAAAAGTGTTTTCTCTGGATCTTTCACTTGTACAGACTGAAGAAAATACGTTTCTCTTTTCTTCTTCCAAGCTTCTAGGTTCCGCTAGATAGCAGTGGGTCATTGAAGTATTCTGCACCAGTTATATTTTCCTGGGACAAAGTGTAGTTGGTGGTGAATATGTAAGGAGTTGAATTATCTGTTCTCCTTCTTTATGTATAAGTAATGGATTTATAGGAATGTAACTTTTATGACAATAACAGATGATTTGATTTATAGAAATGGCTATACTGTTATGAGGCTCACTGTACCTATTGTTATTTATTCACCAGCTGGAAGGATTTGTTAATTATTTGAAAACCTTGCATACTTTGAATTTACAGTGGAGTTTATAGATTCATAGGTATGTACTAGCCTATTGACCCATGAGAATCCATAGAAGCCTAGCTATGAATTCTCTATAGAAGCCTAGTCATACCGAGCCGATTGGTTACTGAGTTCTCTCGTTGTTTCAGACTGAGCACCAGCATCCTTATTTTTGGAATGTATCAGCAGTTTGCTAGAATAAGAAATATTTTACATACAGGCCAAGGAGGTGGAGCTCGTCAAAGGTCCACTGCAAAGGTAATGTCAATGGGGAGGCTGCTTGGTTTAATTTCCCCATCTCCATCCCCTTTGGCCGAGGTAATGCATCCATGGCCACTTTTCTAGAATTGGCATTTGGGAGTACTAATGTGTATATATTTGGAATTAAGTGTTGCTATTTGATTGTTTTGGTAGTTGCAATGTTGAATATTCTCTTCATTGTTTTTTGGTGTATTATGGGGCGTACCTTCGTTGAAGTTTGTGCGTCAGGGCTGGTAGCTCGGCACGTAAAAATCAACTACCAATCATTAGCGGACCGGAGTTCTGCTGTGGCGACCCCTAACGGGGAAAAAGCCGAAAGACAACACACACACACACACACACACACACACACACACACACACACACACACACACACACACACATGCTAGGAGAAAACATACGAACAAACAGAAAACACAGCTAATGTTATAATTCAGCTAATGTTACAAATGACATGTTAGGTTGAGGAGTATGCTATTACGTTTATGAACATGGTATCAAGGGGCTCAAACTGAGCAGTATTAAGAAACTGGGCCGAACCACAAAAGGAGGGGGAGTATCAATATTCGTCAAAGATACCCACATCTCCAGGTTGGTGGCACAGCACGAAGCATCAGAGACTATCCATGTGCAACTAACAGTGGGTAAAACTGCCTTCCAGTTTATAGCCTGCTACAGACCACCCTCCCAAACCCAGGAACCCCACTCGGCCTTCCTGAGAGCACTGGAAAATATGAAGGTCTCTCCAGACACCATTATATTGGGCGACTTCAACTACCCAAACATAGACTGGGAGCATTACTCTAGCTCCAACACCCTAGCCCAAAGGTTCCTAGAATTTATAAACTCAAATGCTATGGAACAACTTGTTACCACTCCCACAAAAGGGGAAAACATACTGGACCTGATCATCACCAACATGGGGACTCTATGCTCCAGACCAGAAGTGTATCCCTCACTGGTAAGATCAGACCATAAACTAATCTCACTGGATATTCACATCCCGACCCCACCCCCTGCCCAGAAAACCACAGTGAAAAACTTCTCTAAAGCAAATTTCACACTCCTCAAAACCGAGGTAGAATCCTTCAAAGCTCCCGGGCCTGTAGAAAATATGGCCCAGACTGCAGAATCCTTTATAAACGCATTCTATGAACACCTTCAGGAATGCATGGATCTTGCAATCCCAAATAAAACCAAGACCCAATCCTCCAAAGGCAGACGTCCTGTCTGGTGGACCCCAGCCATAAACAAACTATACAATAGAAGGAGGAAGCTACTACATATAAGCACATGTTAGATTGTGGACAAGATCATGTTTTTAAATTCAGGGTTATTTACATTGTTTTCCCCTCCCCAAGAGGTGGTGATATAAATAACTTCTTAGAAATTAAAGAATATGAGTGGATTTTAAAGTTTGCTGGTGACCGTTCTCCTGGCTTGAACAGTATGCTGAGCCTTAAACCAATTTTGGTTAAGCTCAGTAGATTGAATTTATAATTATGTATATTGTTTTTACAATATGAATTTTATAATATGAATTTTATGTGTAACTTTGATTATTAATCATATTAGCAAGCTGAATTTTAAATTATTTAAATTATTTTTGTTATGTACTATAGAATCATTGCTATCTGTGTTGTTTTAACTTTGCCTTATTCAGTGATACTTATGGTCATGTGATTTTTGGGCTGCTAACCACATGACTACTTTGGGCCTGTATATAAGATGAAATAAATTTTATAAGTTTGTAGTATTGAAGAAGGATTATGTCCGAAAGCTCTGCTGTGTTTTGTCATTAAAGTTGTTTTTCCTTTTGGATTGTCTGCTTGCAGTACTTTGGCACTTTTGATATTTGACTCTATGCTCCAGACCAGAAGTGTATCCCTCACTGGTAAGATCAGACCATAAACTAATCTCACTGGATATTCACATCCTGACCCCACCCCCTGCCCAGAAAACCACAGTGAAAAACTTCTCTAAAGCAAATTTCACACTTCTCAAAACCGAGGTAGAATCCTTCAAAGCTCCCGGGCCTGTAGAAAATACGGCCCAGACTGCAGAATCCTTTATAAACGCATTCTATGAACACCTTCAGGAATGCATGGATCTTGCAATCCCAAATAAAACCAAGACCCAATCCTCCAAAGGCAGACGTCCTGTCTGGTGGACCCCAGCCATAAACAAACTATACAATAGAAGGAGGAAGCTACTACATGATAGAGCAAAATCCCAAAAAGGGAAGGCATCTCTGATCAGTATTAGCAAAAACTACGGGCACTCATAAAATCGTCTAAGGCCAGCTTCGAGAGAAAAATTGCACAGGACACTAAGGATAATCACAAGGCTTTCTTTAGTTATGTTAGGAACCTGGGTCGGAATTCCCAGATATGCTCAGAATTAGTCCAAAATGACAAAAAATACACCGAACCCACAGACATTGCCAACATCCTAGCTGACAGGTTCAGTGCAAACTTCTCCCCCCTACCCACCAAAAGGGCAAATATCTATCCCAGCAGAGTGCTGCCCCCCTGACATCTCAGATGCTCAGGTAAGAGCTGCCCTCTCCAAAGCAAAAAACACAGCATCAATGGGACCAGATGGTGTCCTGGGCTGCGTCTTACATGAACTCCAAGAAGAGCTAAACCCAAACATAAAACTACTGTTCAGTGTCAGCCTTAGTACAGGATATGTACCCAAAGAGTGGCGTACAGCAACAGTGGTCCCTCTCCACAAAGGTGGTGCCTCAATGGATCCTGGAAACTATCGCCCCATAAGCCCGACTAGCTTGGTCTGCAAAGCTATGGAAAGGATCATCATGGACCTCATAAATAAAGATATTGGGGACCTACAGACACTGGAGCCTACCCAGTTCGGCTTTGTTAAGGGCAGATCCTGCCTCTTAAACCTGGTCGATTTCTTTGAAACAGTCACCAAGGCCATTGACGAGGAGAAGGTGGTCCACACAGCCTACCTGGACCTCGCAAAAGCCTTCGATACAATACCCCACTCGGGCATTATAGATAAGCTCACCAGCTTAAATATAAACCCCTATGTCACTAGATGGGTTGCAAACTGGCTCAAGGACAGAACCCACATTGTTAGAATTGCTGGAGCCATGTCAGACTCCAAACCAGTTACAAGTGGTGTCCCACAAGGCTCAGTCCTGGGACCTCTCTTGTTCGGTATATATTTCTCGGAGGTACAGGCCAACATGGAAGGACTGTGGCTGACCAAGTTCGCAGATGACTGCAAACTGGGCGTCATAATCGACTCTCCAGCTGACACAAGCAGCCTCCAAAAGGGCCTCATAGAAACAGACAACTGGTGCTAGAGCCATGGCCTCAAGCTAAATGCAAAAAGTGTATAGTCATCCCCTTTGGCAAAAACAAAGTGCCCACAAATTACCACATAGGTGGTAATCCATTAAGTATAGAAGAAGTAATTAGGGACCTGGGGACCCAAGTTGATAGCAATCTCTCATTTGGCAACCACGTGTCCAAAGTGGTTAGAAGAACATTTTATATACCCCACCTAATCATGAAGGGATTCACATCTAGATCAGGGGAGGTCATCGTGCCTCTTTACTCATCCCTCATCAGGCTCATAATTGAGTACAATGCCCCTTTTGGGATGTACCTTACCAGACACCTGCAGCAACTGGAAAGACCCCAAAAGTACCTCACCAAGAGGATCAAAGGGCTCAAACAGATGCTATATGCTGCCCGGTTAAAGAAACTCCAGCTCTACTCAGTGGCATACCACCTGCTCAGAGGCGATCTGTGCCTGACATATAAAGCCATGTCCAGCCCGGAATTAATGGACATGCTGCACCTCAGAAAATCCAAATCCCATTGAGCTACGCGCTTGAGAGATTTGAACCTCAGCACTGAAATAAATAGGACATGCTGGAGGGACAGATTCATAACCCAGAGGCTCCCTTCACTCTGGAATAAAATCCCAGTCCAGGTTAGGCAGAGTCCCTCACTGACTCTCTTCAAGAGGAATCTTGATGAGTGGATGGGAATTCATAGGTTTACCCCGGGTATCACTTCTGTGTCACTGTTAGACAGAGGCACAGTATACTAACCCATAAAAAGGGCACAGCAAAATTAATTTAAAATGGGTGGCGAAAGCCAAACACACTCTGGCTAGGCTTATAAATAGGGCAGATAGCCTAGTATGAACCTATGAACCTATGAGATGGGATAGGAACAAAGAGGCTGTTATTAGAAGAGTTTGGTAACTTGAGCATTACAGATTATACGTAGAAAGTTTTATTTTAGAGTGTGCAGTTGAAAAGCTCTGAGTGTAGGTTGATAATGTAGTTACACATGCATAAATACAGGAGGAAGTGAGGAAGGTAAAGGCGGCTTAACACTTTATGGATAAAGAGCAATGATATTTTAGGCTGCACAAGGGGAATGCAGGAAAAATAAACACATGATAGGAAGTCATGTAGGCTATGTAAAAGGAAGTTGTAGAGTTATGGTGGGTTGACTTAGCATGTCGATGTTAGCTTTAAACTGCAGATGAAGTGGAGGTGTGTGGGAACTGGGAATAGGGTAGGGGCACAACATGAGACGAAACTTAGCAAGAGTAAATAAAGCAGGGTTTTCCCAGCAAAGCTGTGCAGAGCAGAGCAGCAAGAAAAATAATGACTGAAACTGGGTAAAGCAGAAAGTATGTGTCATAATATGCTGCTAGGATGCAGGCAAAGAGAAAGAAAGCTCATGTTTTACAGGCATTTTATTTTGAGGAGACTTTTAAAATTCCCTTCAGAGTACTCTGTCAGAAATATCGAGTGAGCAAATGGGTGTAACTAAGTAAATGATTTCTGAGCTGGAATACATGGTCTGAATTACCCAGACATAGTAAGGCCTTGTTAAGTTGAGTTCTGGTTGCTGTCAAAAAAGCAATTACTAGAAAATGGAAATCAAAGCCTAAACCAATTGTATTTGAAGTACTGAATATTGTAACAGAAAATTGTAGGAACAAATTACATAGCAAAAAGAAATATATTGGGAACAATGCATACAGAATAATGTTTTGGAGGAGGAGTGCGACTGAAGGGAAGGCAGGAATTGATCAATTTATGTAATATTAGATTGGTGATAAATATACAAATGAATAAATGCTATGTCTAATGTTAGCAACTCGGAATATGCTAATATGTTTTTTTTTCTTTTACATAAATAAATACTTGCCTGTGTTTTAACTGATAGCTCAATGAAGGTGTTAAAAATAAAAAAAAATGTTACAGGCACTGTATGAGAAGAAAGAAAAGAACTAGGTAGAGATAGTACAAGAGGAATTGTACTTTTATGATGGATTGAGTATTTGACAGGCTGAATACTGTTAGCAGAGTCAGAAATACAATGGCCAATTCAAGATGAGTTTTCACAGTGGGTTTGAGGGAACCTATGCACAGCAGGGTTGAACAAGATTAATATGGGAACCTGGGTATGTTATATCTATTAGTAGAGTATATATTATCTTCTCCCTGGTTTGTAGCCTTAGCATTCCATCTCTTTTAAAGCTAAAGCATTTGGTACTATGAAGGTACAAAGCATTGTGGGAATCTTAGTTTTTTATCGATCTAAGATGTTCAGGAATCCTGTCTTTTAATCTGCGGGTAGTCATCCCGACATAAAATGCCCCAGAGGTTGAACAATTGGCCACATATACTAAGTTCCTAGAATTACAATTACAAATTACCTTCATAGTACCAAATGCAATAATTTTAAGAAATTTATGTTTTTTGTTATTGATAGGGTGCACCTAGATAGTGAGGGTGACATCAAGAACAAGGTAGCTTTAAAAGAGATGGAATGGCAACTTAGGTTAAATGCTATGAGCTACCCGGGGCTGAATGATTATATTTCCATTAAGCCCCTTTTGGTGCATAGATCCCATGTCTTGTAGATCTAGATCAACAGACACCTACGTGCACCATTAACATGACAATATCAATTTTAATATTATTAATTTTACATATACCATGCATATTAGTATATATTCAAAGTTTTTTTAGGAACATTTATTGATAGATTTATAATTTTATAAAGTTATTTTAGTATAAATAATAAAGATGTATACAGTATTTATTCATAACATATATTTTTGTGTGCTATTTTGTGTGTGTATTAATGAAGTGGATATTTGATATTTTAGTATTAGTGTTGATATTTGATATCAGAAATGTTATATGTTTTTATTAATAGAATTATAGACATATATACAAAGCTTGAATAAAACATTTTTTCAAAACATACATATATATTATATTAGATATTTCCTGATTTTAACAACATGAATTATTGATAATGTGTATTAACTAACTGCTATGCAAAGGCCCATGGGGTGAGTGTATATGTTTAAATGTTTAAATGTTTAAATGTTTTAAGTGTTCAATTGTTTAATTGTTTTAATTGCTTACAGATTTCAGTATTTAAATGAGGGTTATTGTTATGGCCATTCGACTCTGATGATGCCTTGTAAGGTGAAAGCGCTAAGTCTGTCATTAAATATTTCGTGGTTGTGGATTACTTTGATGTCCTGGCTTTGATTCATTCCATCTTGGATACTACTGGATCCTTCAGCTATTGGTGTGCAGTGGCCGTGGATTTTTATTTTTATTTGTAGTTATTTGTGCCCTTTATTGAGGCCAATTTTTTGTTTCTGAACCTGCGGAACTTGTTTAACTTGTTTACTTATGTAATCTTTGTAAATAGTCTGTTTGTAATATGTAATGCTGGTATTATGTAATGCTGTATCTGCTTACCCTTGGAGCTTTTCTCCCCGGGCCTCCGCTGAAAATGGGCATGCATCCAGTCGGACTATCCCGATCAACAAATGTAAAATAAAATAAAAATAAATAAATAAATAAATAAATTTAGTACTCATATATTAAGAGGCAACATGCATTATACTGAGCTTTTTCTACCATCTTTTAGGTTTAATGTAGGAAAAGGAATTCTTGCTGACTGGTCAGTAGCAGTTTTTGTAACTTCATATCAGATGGCCAAAATCTGAGACGGTGTTAATAGTGAGGATTCATAGAGAAGAAGTTGCTGAAAACACAATGTTTCTTTACTGTATGCTTGTTAGGGTAAGGAAATAAAAGCAAAAAATACTATAGTTAGAGATAGAAAGGGTTATGTCAAAGAAATCAGAATATATATTACCCCTAACTACCATTTGGACTCCTGAAATCACCTTTGGCAGCTAGGCAGAACTTACTAACCATGTAGAGAGCTACAGTATTTTATGTATTTTATATATCTCAAGGAATTCCTGTAACTCAGCTGAAGAGCTTCTTTGTTAGCCTAAAAAGAATAGTTTCTCCTTTTATACAGTAGAATACTGAAACCAGACTCACATGGGAATTCCTCATGATTTACTTGGAACTTGGGAGTCAATTTCTGACACATTTTAAGTTATGACACCTCAGTATGGAAGGATATTCTCTCAACTCATCTTGGAGATACTTCAGGTTTTCTAAGGTTTTAACTGCTCAGTATTCATGGGCTACAAACAATAAAATCATTTATAGTTGGGGAACTTTTAAATCTAATTGGAATGGACATTTAAGTGTGCAAAATCTAAGACCTGGATAGGAGAGTGTCTCCTGACAAAAACATTAGTAAACACGAATAATATTTTTTATAGATTCTGCTCATAGACAGATACATGTCCAAATCTGGACCCAGTGGATTAAGGACATATGGTGATAGCTTGACCTATACGCTACAGTGAATTTGGGTTAATTCGGTCAGACAAGGTCTAGTTTGAAAAACCTTGACCTTATGAGACAAAGAAAAATAGGTTGGATATTAAGAAAAAACTCCCTGTCATGAATAGATTGATGAGTTACAATCAAAGAGAAGGTTGGATCCCTGAAAATGGATGTCTCATACATTTATAAAATATTAAGTAAGTATATGGTGAACATAATTAATAAATACAGGTCATTATGGAGAAAGAGGATCAAAATGTAGATATTGTACGATGTCTGCACCTGTAATGCTATTACTCAGATATACCTCTAAGTCAGAGATTTAGAGTTTTTGGCTGCCACTGTCATTTCAGATATTTTTGACAGTGTTCAGGTTGGCTCATACTTCTAGTGGTCCAAGGTCTGATTGTTGGAGATGTATTTCTTGTGCTGCAGGAGACAGGATTCATGTCTTTTGGCAATGCTACAAAAAGAAAATTCAAGGAATGTGTAACGTATTGTGCCTAGGGCAAATTTATAACCCTGACTCCATGTTTTTATTGGGTTACAATCTTGCTGTATATTTACCCGTTTTGCATCAGAACCTTCTCTTGTTACTAACCTAGTAGGAAGGAAGTTACTCTGTGGTCTGCAGGGCTTTGACTCATTTTAAACAAGGTACAAGACATGGAGGTTCTTGCTGCAGACATAGGGTGACAAAAAAGGGTTAGATAAAACTGGGTAGCTTGGGTCTGAGGAATGGCTGATGTAGCATGAATCAGCTCTGTTAATACTCTAGGGCTGGCCTACAGGTAGGTTGATATTCCTGGTTTATTCTAAATTTTGTTTTAAACACATTGTAGCCCAGTGTCACCTCCAGGTGTTTCTCCAGTTGCAGCCTGCTGACACCTTTTGCTATCTAATATAGCCTGTTCGTATTTGCATTAGTAATTTCAAAACCATGCTTGTATACAATATTGAAAGTTTTTTTCTTAAAGCCTATGTGATGGACAGCACACCTACAATGATATATGACCTTTGTCAAGTACTGGTAAAGAGATATTAACTGTTGTTCATATAGTATTGCTTTATGTTGGCATAATTTTCATATTTTCTAAATATCTCATCAACTAAGTAACACAGACATAACTACCCTGCCGCATATGAAAGCTCACAGATGGGTGAACAAACTGCTGCTGACAGAATATGTATCGCTTGATTTGTTCCTGAGATATAATAAGGTTTTTATAAAGTATTACAAAATTAGTATTTACAGTACTTATTATGACATAAAATCCAGTCTAAAACCTAGAAACTAGTGAACGCTACCACTATAAAGACACATTTGCACAAAACAGTTTGCAGTTTATATTTTTATTAATCCCTCTGGCTCTGGAGATATGAATGTTTATTTGAAATGTGAGACCATAACTTGATTTTGTCAAAAAGTTAAGGATGGAAACACTGGAAGTTAAGATTACAAATGTTCAGATCTCCATTGGAGTGACTGCATTAAGTATAGTTAGGGGATTTTGAAGGTCCCCCCCCCAGTTGCCAACTTGCCATACTCTAACAATTCACTTATGATAAAGTGTTGGCATAGAAAGGTAGCATTTCCTTGGAGAGTACTTCAAACAAGGATTTTATTCAGGTGGATATACAATCTTGAAATGATTTTCTTTTTTTTAATCCTGTGAATGAAATAATCTTGTATTATTGTTCTTAAATTGTTTGTTAATGCGTTGTGTTTTCCTTATCTTACTTTAAATGTAGTTGTTGATATGGGAAATCATCTTGATGTTTAATACCCTTTGATGTTATATTTTTTCATAACGAAAAGCAATTGAAACAGAAAAAAAGAAAAAAGAAAAATGTGAGAAAAGAGAAGTTTGCAAACATCACTTCAGCAAAGTTAGATGCAAGCGTAGTTATAAGTTCCTGATTTGTTACAAAGTATGCATGTTTAAGTCCCAGGTTGGTGTTTCAGGTGAAAGGTGGGGTAGCCTGTGCAAATATTCATTCATGGGTTGATGGGTCAGTGCTACAAAATTCCCTGGTACAGTTCACTGAAGTGCAAAATCCTGAGAATGAAAATCAAGAAGTTGAAAATACTGAAAGTTGAATCTGCCGAAGAGAATTATATTAAAGACCAAAGGAATACATCGTCAGTTCTGAAAGCTGCTGATTCCAGGTTTCTGCAGCATTCCATATGGGATACATCACCCCCCCCCCACACACACACACACGCACGCACACGCACACACGCACGCATGCACGCACACACACGCACACGCACACACACACACACACACACACACACACACACGCACACACACACACACACACCTTATTTACTCTGTCACCAAGGTCATACATCTCTGGATATCACTGCAGCACCTGCTTTCAGATTAACCTATGTATTGTACTAAAGTCCTATAAACCAGAGTGAGACTAATTGAATAAAATAGGTATGCTAGGCATGACCCCTGCATAAGGGTATGGGTAGGACTGACCATATACACTATCAGTATTACATTCTTCAGAAATATTTTCATTAAAAAATAATATTTTATGGATATTATGCTTTCAATATTTTCAATTTTAGCATTTTGGTCTCAGATTGTTTTAACTTCATTGAAATGCATTTTGGGATTCTATAGCACTCCCTGATGTCAAACTGTAATAGCAAATCACTTTAGCACTAGAGTCATAGAATCAGGTTGACTCCTTTTGCAACTAGTGGTGAAGCAGAACTATTCACTGGAGTTTCTATTCTACAGGGCAGTAATACACTCCAGAAGAGGCATTCTCCGGACATACTGGACCTGCAAGGGAAGAAGAGGTGGCCTTCCTTTTTGTTACACTTCATTACAAACTGGGATAGTTCAATCCATATTGCTGTCCACCTTGATAAGCATTGCTATGATACCATTCAAAATAAAGGTGAAACACTGACTGAATGCTATTTGCTTGAATTCTGCACAATAAAATACTTGCATGACAAACTATGATGATTCACAGGATAAAGGAAACAGAAATATAATCATGAAATGTCATTCTACATCTGTAGCATAATGCAAAATACTGTTGTATGCTGTGACCCTTGAGATTGTTACATGATATTTGGAAGTGAGGAATGTGGTCCAAGGAAATGTCTCAGCTTTGTAAGTTAATTTTGATTTTTCCATTTTTTGATACATGAAAATTTATGTCAGTTGACATTCACTCTGTTCATCTTAGAAGCCTGTAAACTAATTCTGATGTTGTTTACATGGAAGGTAGCATTAACTAGTACAACCACAGTGCAGCACAACAGACTCATATCTATAAAAGTGCTGTATACTGATACAGTATAATACTGCAACCCGGTATAGCAGTGTATCACACAATGTAACACAACCATACAAAGTATAATAATGTGCAACAGTAAAATGCCAATGTGACAATATCCTAGAGAATACAAAATGTGATACACTGATTTAGTTCAGTCTCTTATTTGTTTACTTTTTGTGGACTGTGTTGGTTTCTTTTCTTAAGACAACTTTTATTAATTTAACATATTTACAGTGCTGCGGTAGCGTTGTCGCCTCACAGTAAGATGTTGTCCTGTTCGATTCTCAGCTAGAGCGTCTTCTGTGTGGAGACATGCATGAATGGGCGTACCTTCGTTGAAGGTTGTGCGTCAGGGCCGGCAACTCGGCATGTAAAAATCTTCTGCCAGTCATTAGTGGACCGGAGTTCCGCTATGGCGACCCCTAACTGGGAAAAGCTGAAAGCACAACAACAACCCAGAAAGGAAGAACTTCAACATCACATACTGTTATACACTGTTAGGAATACATTGAATCATTGAGGTAATCTTACACAATTAGCACATTAAGAGTCTTGGTATTTCAGTAGCAACATTTCAAGGCTATCACAACCACTATATGTCTTAGTATTTATTTATTTTTTATTTGTTTTATTTAACATTTGTTTATCATGAAAGACCAAGTGGGACAGAGCCCATTTGCATTAGATGGCTGGGGAGAAATGCTCCAGATGCAGGTCTTTAGAATGTGGGATGGAACCGGAGCACCTGAAGGAAACCCTCACAAATGTAGGGAGGACATGCAGACTCCACATAGAAGGCACCCCTGCCGAGAATTGAATCAGAAAACATCTTGCTGTCAGTTGACAATGTTAACCACTGCACCACTGTGCCACCCAAGGATTAGTATGATTTATAGATCTTATTCTGATCACTTCTTTTTCAGTTGTACATAGTATTGCTGTTAAATTTAAAACTTTTTTGAATGTAGGAACTAAATTCAATTTCAGATTTTTGTACTAACATTTCTAGCTACTACTGTGTTGGTTTCTCCAGGCCTATAGCAAAATTTCAAGCTAGATCAATGTGCCATTTTTTTAAGCAAAGCCCTCCTAGTAGCTATTCCTACATAGCAAACTTAAACTTAAATTTGGACAACATTATGGTGGCAGCACTCAATGCTAGGAGTCTAAATAAAAAGATGCCTGAACTTGAGGCCCTACTGCAACTCAAACACATTCATATTTGTGTAGTTGTTGCAATATGGTTTAAATACAATGACAGCACTCACTCTATATCAGATATATCATCCTTCAGGCTCTTGGGTAACTGTGGGCAGGATCTGTATTTGTCGGAAGTACCATCACCTCACGTCAACCTGTCCATGACCCTAACTTGGAGATCCTAGAGAGCCACATCACAGTTAACAATCTATTATTTTACTGCTAGTTACAAATCCCCATCAATCACCCCCCCCCAAAAAAAAATAAACAAAATGCCCTTTTTATGTAAGATTTCAATTATCCAAACATTAATTGGCACACTTACACCTCTAAAAATGGATATGCACAGAATATCCTAGACTTTTCTAACTTCAGTGCATTAGAACTAATTATAAAGTTATCCATTTGAGACTCTAATATTCTTGACCTGGTCCATACTAATCTAGCCCCTGCCTGTACTCTATCCTACACATCTATAAATAAAGTTGATCGCATGTCAGTCATCTTCTCTGTTAAGCTTAGTAGTAATACCCCACCACCAAATGAGGCTGTCTAGAAATTTCACCAGGGCTCATATGATACCTGTGCAAAATTCCCAATAATCCTCTGCAACTGGACCAGCTGAGAGGGCTTCTGCAGTCACCTCTGACTTTTATCAGTACCTAACCATCAGCGTATAAAAGTCAATTACCCTAAATGCAGTGATAAATTTAGAAATAAACCTCACTCGTAGAACTGTCATATCAATAAACTGTATAACAAAAGAAGAAAAATGATAGAAAGGCGTAAGAAGTCCCCAGCCCCTTATCTCATGACCACACTGAAACATGCTAGTAAGGAACATAAGAGTGTTATTAGAATTTGTAAAAAAGGCTGTAAGCATAAGGTTACTACAGATACCAAAGAAACTATAAATGATTCTTCAGCTATGTCAGGTAAATAAGGAATTTTGTCCAACATTGCACTGAGCATATCATTAATGGTATCCTATACACAAATCCCAAAGTTGTAGCCAATATATAAGAAGAAAAATGTAGCGCTAACTTTGCTCCACCTACCTGCGTTTGCTTTTAACATCCCTGAACATTTCATTTTCTCTGCCATCACCTTGGAAGAGGTTGCAAAATCCTTGTCAAAGACAAAAAAACAATGCTTTGAAGGGAGCAGAAAATATATCAAGCTGCATTCTCATTATTGCAAACTACATAAGATTTTACTTAAACTGTTGAAAGTATTCACAGTGTTTGTGCTTGAGCTCTGGAGAATAGCTACTGTCACTGCCCTATACAAGGGTGACCCTCTTCGCATCCAGGCAATTATAGGCCATTATATGCAGAGTCCTGGAATGTATCATATCAGAACTTATTTCTGCAAAGACAGACAACTTAAGTAATCTAAACATGAAGCAGTTTGCTTTTGTGAAGGGAAGACTCTATTTCCTGAATGAAATAAGCTTATCTGAAAAGTTTACAGAGCCTTTGGGCAGTTAATTAGTGCACCCTTACACACAATGCACGGGCATTAATGCCTTATAGTCTGCAAATATACCAGAACAGCTGTTCTCATAATAAGTGTCCAGGCTGTTCTTAACAATAATTAAACTAGTGCTTGCTTTAATGTGATTTCATAGCCAGTTACATGAATCAGTTGCTCTGTCAGGGAACCAATTATTACAATTTTCATTCTGTAGAATCTTATATATAGGTTGTCTAATGATTTGCTACTACTTTTTGATAAATAACCCCAAGCATTTCTAGAGGAAGTTTTCTCTACATGCCCTATATACCTGAATAAGATCTCCTTTTACATATCTATAAGAGAAACTTTACAAGTTCAAATAGTTTAGTCTTTCATAATAACTTAAATTTTCACATCCTTGGATGCCTTTGGCATATTTCCAAAGTACTCTTTGCAGTTTACTCATGCTTGTTTTCTTATAAGGTTTCCATATTGTTATTTCATACTCAAGTTTGGGTCTAATGTAACTAACAATGGCATCATTATTTTTGATTTCCTAGACTTTATAATTTTTTTATACAACCTATAGTTCTATAACTATCATTAACCAGTTGGTTGATATGATTTGAGAAACTCAAAGCTGGATCTGCCCATATACCCAGGTACTTAAATGAACCTACAGTTTCAATCACTGTGTGCTATATTAAATATTCACCTTTCAATTCATGTCTCCCAAATATCATATGCTTAGTTTTTGATGCATTTATCAGCATATTATTCTCTTGTGCCCAAATGGTCAATTTAGTCATGTTCTTTTGCAGACATACTCTATCTGTAACACATGTAATCAGTTTACCCAATTTAAGGTCATCCGAATATAGACTGTAGAATATTTCAGATGCAAAAGATAGGTCTGAAAGATACAATATAAGCAAGTAAGGGCTTAGGACAGCCCTTAGGACACCCTGACTGTAACCAAGTATTTTACCTGTCCAACTGCCAT
Organism: Protopterus annectens; assembly: GCF_019279795.1. Classification (NCBI taxonomy): domain Eukaryota; kingdom Metazoa; phylum Chordata; order Ceratodontiformes; family Protopteridae; genus Protopterus; species Protopterus annectens. The sequence continues at coordinate 1,034,662,679 of NC_056743.1, forward strand.
GTCCTGTTTGTAAGCCATGCAGCTATCCATCCTATCAAGAGTAAATCACTACCTACTTATTCTAATTTACTATTCGGTATTTTGTGTATGATCTTGTCAAATGCTGAAGTTAAATCTATATTAATTACATCACAAATTCATTACCCAAGCCACTGAATCACTTACAAATGCCTTCTACCAGCACCTACAGGACTGCATGGATCAGGCAATCCCAAACAAAACAAAGACCCTTTGTACCAAAGGCAAGTGTCCAGTTTGGTGGACCCCAGCCATAAACAAGCTCTACAACAAAAGGAAGAAGCTGCTACAAGATAGAGCAAAATCCTTAAAAGAGAAAACATCCTTGATCATTATAAGTAAAAAATTAAGAACTCTCATAAAATCATCCAAGGCAAATTTTGAGAGAAAAGTCGCTAAGGACTCAAAGGACAATCATAAGGCCTTCTTTAGCTATGTTAGAAACCGGGGAGGAAACTCCCAGATATGCTCAGAATTAGTTCAAAATGATGTAAAAATTACTGAACCTACAGACATTGCCAACATACTGGCTGACAGGTTCAGTCCAAACTTCTCCCCCCCTCCCCCCAAAAAGTGAGATATCTATACCAGAGAATTATAGCCCCCCAAACATCTCTAACGCTCAGGTGAGAACTGCTCTCTCAAAGGCAAAAAACACAGCATCCATGGGACCAGATGGTGTCCCCGGATGTGTGCTCCACAAACTCAATGAGGAATTAAACCCGCAGTTAGGGCAGCTGTTTAATCTTAGCCTCACCTCAGGATACGTGCCTAAGGAGTGGCATATGGCAACTGTGGTCCCACTTCACAAAGGAGGTGCCTCCACCGACCCGGGAAATTACCATCGCATCAGCTTGACAAGCTTGATCTGCAAAGCTATGGAGAGGATCGTAATGGAACTCATAAATAAAGACATAGGAGACTTGCAGACTTTGGATCCGACCCAGTTTGGCTTTGTCAAGGGCAGATCATGCCTTCTAAACCTGGTGGACTTTTTCGAAACAGTCACCAAGGCCATTGATGAGGGAAAGGCAGTCCACACAGCCTACCTCGACCTGGCAAAGGCTTTCGACACAATACCCCACTCAGGTATCATTGAAAAACTCATCAGCTTAAATATAAACCCATACGTCACAAGATGGGTTGCAAATTGGCTAAGTGACAGAACCCACAGGGTCAGAGTTGCTGGCGCCATGTCAGTCTCAAAGCCTGTCACAAGTGGTGTCCCACAGGGCTCAGTCCTGGGCCCTCTCCTGTTCGGCATCTACTTTTCAGAAGTACAAGCAAACACAGGAGGATTATGGCTGACAAAATTTGCAGATGACTGCAAACTGGGCGCCATAGTTGAGAACACATCTGACACAGATATCCTTCAAAAGGGTCTTATAGAAATGGAAAACTGGTGCCAGAACCATGGCCTAAAGTTAAACGCCAAAAAATGCATAGTCATACCCTTCGGAAAAATAAGGTTACCCCTAGCTACCATATAGGCGGCAACCCACTAAGCACAGAAGAGGTTATCAGGGATCTGGGTACCCAGGTTGACAGTAACCTTTCATTTGATACTCACGTTGCCAAAGTAGTTAGGAAGACCTTCTACATTGCCCACCTGATCATGAAGGGATTCACATCTAGATCAAGGGAAGTCATCGTCCCCTGTACTCATCACTCATCAGGCCAATGATTGAGTACAATGCCCCATTCGAATGTATCTGACACGACACCTGCAGCAACTGGAAAGGCCCCAAAAGTTCCTCACCAAAAGGATAAAGGGTCTCAAAAATATGTCCTATGCTGCCCGACTGAAGGAACTTCAGCTCTACTCAGTCGCCACTGCCTGCTCAGAGGTGACCTGTGCCTGACATACAAGGCCATGTCCAACCCAGAATTGATGAACATGCTTCACCTCAAAAAATCTAGATCCCTCAGAACTACAAGGGTGGGAGACTTAAACCTTGACACGGTTATTAATAGGACGTGCTGGAGGGACAAATTCATCACCCAGAGACTCCCTATGCTGTGGAACAAAATCCCGGTACATGTGAGGCAGAGCACCTCGCTGGCTTTGTTCAAGAGAAATCTTGACCAATGGATGGGAGATTGCAGATATACCCCAGGGATTATCTCAGTGTCACTGCTTGACAGAGGCACAGCAAAATAATGGGCATAGTATCCTCCAAACTAAAGGGGTGGCGAAAGCCATAAAACTCTGGCTAGGCTTATAAATGCCCTCGGGCAGATAGCCTAGTATGAACCTATGAACCTATGAACCTATGAATCACAGGACAATTTTTCATTTATAGATATTATTATATTGTTATAGAACATCATGTTACAGGTGGTAATATAGCAATAACCCATGCCTGGGTGTGGGTAATCCTGGATTTACCCACTGATGGTGTGGTTTGGTCATGAGGCCGAAGCCCGAGTGGCCAAACAAAGACAACCATGGGTAAATCCAGCATTACCCACACCCAGAAGTGGGTTATTGCTATTATACAATGACATTATTTAAGAAAAAAAAATTACTTTTCTTAAATAATGGCATTGTATAATGCCTCCTTGCTGCCCTTCCACAGCTGTCTGATATTCTGCGGCAGTTCTGATGTACTGCGCATGCGTATGCTTACGCAGTACATCAGAGCTGTGGGCAAAAGCAACGGAGAAAGCAAGATGTCCGTTGTTTTTTACAAACTATCTCGCTATGTTAAAGGAGTTTAACATAGTGAGACAGCTTTAAGAAAAGCAACGGAGAATCTCTGTTGCTTTTTTTAAAGCTGTCTCGCTATGTTAAATCCATTTAACATAGCGAGACAGTTTTGAAAAAAGCAACGGAAAAAGCAAGATCTCCGTTTCTATTTAAAGTGTCTCGCTATGTTAAAAGGGTTTAACATAGCGAGACAGCTTGAAAAAGCAACAGAGATGCTCTGCTTTTTTAAAGTTGTCTCGCTGTGTTAAACTGCTTAACATAGCGAGACAGGTTAAAAAGCAATGGAGATCTTGCATTCTCCGTTGCTGTAAAAAAAAAAGAGTTATACTAATGGAAAAAGTCCGGGCGACTGGACCTTTTCCCATTACTATAACTCTGATTTACAACGTGCACGCTGACCAATCAGCGTGCACGTTTTGGAATATTAATGGGGGGTCGTTGTATAATAGATCTATTTCAACATTTGCATGCTGATATATGGTTTCAAGTCCCAACCTTTCCAATTCTGACAATAACGGGCTGGCTGCTTTATACCTACAATCAACTGCATTACAAGCTGGGATAAGTACAAACTTGCAATGTTAAAGATAGTATTGCATTTTATTTTTATATTTATTTGTTCAGTGACTATAGTTGTCTATCTGCAATTCTGTCATTTCTTTCATTGAATATTGTGATCTCTCTCTCTCTCTCTCTCTCTCTCTCTCTCTCTCTGCAAGTAGTGGGGGTTACTGTTGTTCCACTTCATTCATATTCAGTGTTAACTCTTAGCCTAGAGGTTTACTCTGTGGTTATAAGTGTTAGTCATATATCTTTGAAATCATTTTAGCAATAGCTGTTTGGCTGGCTGCTTTATACCTACAATCAACTGCATAGTTGGTGGCTTTGCAGTTGCCCGCCCCTACTGTAAATTTGATCTGGGACACTTCTGTCAGTATAGTGTCATTAGCTCATTCTACCTAATACAAAGAGAACATTTCAGAAAGCCAACCCACTTAGTTTCATAACCTTCTGCTTCTCCTTTCTCCCTTTCCTTTACAAAAAAAAAACTTTGCTAGAATCTCCCTGTGTTCTGCTTAACTATAACAAAAAAAATTATGCTTGTTTGCTGCCTTTCCTGTAACTAGTCTAGTCCAGATACAGATTTGCTATATCCAGGACTGCTTGTAAGCTTCTGAGCCCCGCCCCCCAAGCCTGTCTGTGTTGGAGGGAAGCCTGCTAGCTTATCAGTGGGAGTGGTAAGCCCTAGGTAACCTATCTACCACATTAGGAGTGGTTTCTGGCCCAGAAATTGTTGTTATTGGCCGTTTGGTCAGTTTTTCCATCTCTCTGAACTTCCCGATTTAAAAGCCTGCATTTGCACTTGATCCCCCCTTCCTTTAACTAGTCTAGTCCAGATACAGATTTGCTGTATCCAGGACTGTTTGTAAGCTCCTGAGCTCCCCAAGTCTTTTTGTGTTGGAGGGAAGCCTTCTAGCTTATCAGTGGGAGTGGTAAGCACTAGGTAGCCTATCTACCACATAATGAGTGGTCCTGACCCAGAAGTTGTAGTTATTGGCTGTTTGGGCAGTTTTTCCATCTCTCTCAACTTTGATTTAAAAGCCTGCATTTGCACTTGTTTCCACCCTTTCCTGTAACTAGTCTAGTCCAGATACAGATTTGCTGTATCCAGGACTGTTTGTAAGCTCCTGAGTCCCCAATCCTTTCTGTGTTGGAGGGAAGCCTTCTAGCTTATCAGTGGCAGTGGTAAGCACTAGGTAACCTATCTACCACATAAGGAGTAGTTTCTGGCCTAGAAATTGTAGTCATTGGCTGTTTGGGCAATTTTTCCATCTCTCTCAACTTTCTGATTTAAAAGCAGCATTTTCAGTTGTTTCTTTCCTGTAACTAGTCTACTTCAGATACAGATTCTGGTTTTAGCACTTGAATTTGCTTATTCATGCTCAGCACTTGTTCAGAACTTGCTGTAAGCACTAAATAAGCTACAAATTACTACAGCACTTAACCTTCCTCATTACTTAGAGGAAAACAATTTTTGTACTTGCTTTCCTCACTTGCTTAGAGAAAAACAGCTCTTGTACTCACTTTCCTCACTCTTCTAGAGGAAAATAGTTTTTTATTCAGGCATGTCCAAGGGTCAGCTCCCAGTGTTCTCTCCTGTCTATCTGATGAATCTGGGCATCTTGGGGCAATGTAGCAATTGCCTCTATGTACACAGACAACCCTCTCCTCCTACCATCCAACACTACAATCTGTGAGAGATACATAGTGTATCATACACTTATCTAGCCAAACTGAAGGAAAAGCTCTCTACATCCAAGACTGAACTTGACAGTCAAGAGGAGAAGGTAAACACTTGCACCACACCACACTCATCATATAGTCCCACTAAACCTACACCACCAAAATCCACACATAGAAACACAAAAACATTCACGGAGGCTCTCAATAATAATCTGCTAAAGCAACAGAGACCTCCAAAGCAGAAACGTAATCAACCTCCACATCCTAACACAACCAAAATGACACATAGCCCACAGGCTCAGTGTGCCACTCAACCACAGCTCATAAGGCAAAACAACGTACTCAACACACTAGTCATAGGTGACTCTATAGTCAGGCACACTGATGTCCCACTCACCAGGATAAACAAGGAGAAGGTTACTGTCAGCTGCCTGTCGGGTGCCAGGATCCGCCACATAACCCATGCACTCAGGCCACTCCACAACAAGTACAAATATGACTCTGTCATTGTCCATGTTGGTCTGAACGACCTGAGACATACCTCCCTGGACTACATGAAAAGAGATATGTGTCCATGCTGATGTGAACCACCTGAGATGTACCTCCCTGGACTACATGAAAAGAAGCATGGAAGAGCTCTCTGATCTTGTAGCCCAGGCAGGTATTACCCTAGCCCTGAGTAGCATCCTGCCATCACCCAGAATTATACCACAGTACAAGGACAAAATGATTGACTTCAACAATTGGCTAAGCTTCTGGTGTCATTCTAAGGGGATCTAGTATCTGTCTGCCTGGGACGACATGGTCGACAGACCACGATGCTTTGCCAGAGATGGCCTGCACCTGTCACCCCTGGGATTCTGAATACTGGCTAAGGCTCTTGCCACCCCTATAGTGCCTTTTTTAGGCAAGGATCACATGACAAATTCACCACCGTAACAGGAACACGCAAGCAAAAACTGAGGGTAATGCTACTCAATGCTAGAAGTCTAAATCTCAAAATGCACTCCCTTGAGGCACTCCTTAAAATGGAGAACATCGATATCTATGCAGTGACTGAGACCTGGTTCAAGGCTCCAGAGTGCACTACTGCATTACCAGGCTATAAGTCATACCACACTTTTCGGCCATCTAACCTGGACCGGAACACCAAAGGTGGAGGTGTGTCCATATTCATTAAGGATATCCACACCTCCAGGCTAGTTGCTCATCATAATGTATCCAAGGTTATCCATGTGCAACTAACTCTGGGCAAAACTGCAGTCCAAATTGTAGCTTGTTACAGATCCCCCACCATGCCCCAGGATTCCCACTCCTCTTTTCTTGATATACTGGAAAATATTAAGGTTCAAACAAACACCCTAATAATGAGTAATTTCAACTACCCCACCATAAACTGGGAAAACTACTCATATACCAACTCCTTCGCTCAACGCTTTCTGGAATTCATAAATTCCAATGCCCTGGATCAACTTATCCATACCCCCACCAGGGGCAGCAATATCCTAGACCTAGTCATTACCAACATGAGTGACTGGTGTTCCACACCTGAAGTCAACTCCTCGTTGGTCAGATCTAACCATAAGCTAATCACCCTAGATATCCACATCCCACCTGCACCCCCCATTAAGGAACCCATGGTAAAATATTTCTCCACAGCCAACTTCATTCTTCTTAAGACAGAAGTGGTGAACTTCATGACACCCATGCAGATGGGCAATACAGTTACGACTGCTGAATCTTACACAAATGCATTCTATAAGCACTTACACGAGTGCATGGATCGTGGTATCCCAAAAAGAACCAAGATGCTATCCTCCAAAAAAAGGAAGCCAATCTGGTGGTCTCCTGCCATAAACAAATTCTACAACAGAAGGAAGAAACTGTTGCAAAAGAGAGTAAAATCCCATGAGTGGAGGAGCTCCCTAGTCAGCCTCATTAAGAAGCTATGATCCCTTATAAGATCCTCCAAAGCTAGCTATGAAAACAAAATCACCACTGATTCTAAGGACAACCACAAAGCATTCTACAGCTATGTCAGGAATCTCAATGGCAACACCCAGATCTGCTCTGAGTTACAGCACAATGGCATGAAAAGTACAGAACCAACTGATATTGCCAACATCCTGGCAGATAGGTTCAGTGCTAACCTTACCGCCCCCTCACTCCCTAAAGGGCCCATATCTATACAGGAAGACTGCAGAGTCCCTGTAATCACAACTACCCAGGTATAGACTGCATTCTCTGAAGCCAAAAACACAGCATTCATGGGACTGGACAACATCCCAGGCTGCGTTTTACACAAACTTCAGAACGAACTGGCTCCCCACCTAAGCACCATGTTCAATCATAGCCTCATATCAAGCTTTGTGCCCACTGAGTGGTGCACAGCAACATTTATCCAAGTCCACAAAGGGGGAACCACCACTGATCCCAGGAACTATCGCCCTATTCGACTGACAAGCCTGGTCTGTAAGGCCATGGAAAGTATCATCATGGAACTCATAAACAAAGACACTGGTAACCTCCAAACTCTGGACCCCACCCAGTTCGGGTTTGTGAAAGGCAGATCATGCCTCCTGAACCTGATCGCCTTCTTTGAGGCAGTCACCAAAGCTGTAGATGAGGGTAAGGTGCTTCACACAGCCTATCTTGACCTCGCCAAGGCTTTCAGCACCATCTCCCTTTCTGGAATTATAGATAAACACATTAAACTAGGTATAAATCCTTATGTCACAAGATGGGTTGCCAACTGGCTCACTGACAGAACCCACACTGTAAAAGTTGCAGTCTCCAAATCTGACTTCAAACCAGTGGCAAGTGGAGTACCACAGGGTTCAGTCCTGGGACCTCTCCTGTTTGGTATATACTTCTCTGAAGTACAGGCTAACACAGAAGGCCTTTGGCTAATGAAGTTCACAGATGACTGCAAACTAAGAGCCATAGTCGAGTCCCCAATTGATGTGGACATCCTACAGAAGGGCCTCACTGAGATAGATGCCTGATATCAGAGCCATGGCCTCAAGCTCAATGCCAAAAAGTTCATTGTCATCCCCTTTGGTAAAAACTCTGTACCCATGAACTACCACATAGGTGGCAGTCTACTTAATGCCAAATGTGTGATAAGAGACCTTCGGACCCAGGTGGACAGTAGTCTCTCCTTTGATAATCACATCGCCACAGTAGTCAGGAAATCCTTCTATGTGGCACACCTCATCACAAAATGGTTTTCATCCAGGAAAAAAGAGGTCATTGTCCCCCTCTACTCGACACTCATTAGACCCATTATAGAGTACAATGCTCCTTTTGGAATGTACCTCACAAGACATCTGCAGCAGCTGGAAAGACCACAGAAGTACCTCACAAAGAGGATTACTGGCCTCAAATAGATGCCCTAAACTGACCGTCTCAAAAAACTCCAGCTTTACTCCATAGAATATCGCTTACTCCGAGGTGATCTCTGCCTAATATATAAAGCTATGTCAGACCCAGAGCTGTTGGACATGCTGCACCTAAAGAAATTCCAATCTCTCTGAGCTACACACTCTAGGGACCTAAACCTTGTTACCACAATAAACAGGACATGCTGGAGGGATAGATTCCTGTTCCAGAGACTTCCCATACTCTGGAACAAGCTACCAATCTATGTCAAGTAAAGTTCCTCATTAGCACTCTTGAAGAAAAATCTTGATGAGTGGATGGGAAATAGGAAATACACCCCAGGGATCACTTCTGTGGCTCTGCTCGACAGGGGCACAGGAAAATAACTTTCTTGGATGGCGTAAGCCAAGGAACCTTGTTGGCTAGGCTTACTTAGGCCCTAGGGCCAATAGCCTAGTACCTACATATGAACCTATGAACCTATAACCTATTCAATATTACCTTCTTTATTATTTTTCCACAACATGAAAATAGACTTAAGGGTCTATATGACTCTGGGTTTGTCCTATTCCCCTTTTCCTTAAAGACAGGTTTAATAAGCACATGTCTCCAGTCTTGAGGAATCTCAACCATATTCATAGGACCAAGTAAATAATAGATATAATGGTACTATACGTTTTTGCTGAAGTGTTCTCAAGTCATTATTACTAATTCCATCTCCTCCAAGTTTTTGGATATAGTTTGCAAAGTTCTCTTTATAATGTAATCTAATTTGATTCCAGTATCTGAGGTTACCTGAATGTCACTAGAACAATTTATCACCCTGTCTGTGGAGCCAAACTGTTTTGCATAAGATTTTGTAAATATATCTATAATCAGCTGTGTCTGAGAATAAACTATAGAATCTGCACACAGTTTATCAATTTTTGTGTCTTCACTCTTTCCACATCTTATGTATCTATAAAATGGTTGACTATTATGCTTAATATCTTTATATAAAATTTTTCTTCAAACTTTACTAGATCTTGACTCACGCTATGCTTAATTTGTTTTCCAGCTATTTCAGTTTTCAAAGTTGCAGTTCAACCTGTTTTCCATTTCTTATATTTTTGTCTCTGACCTTAATCATCTATCTTGTTCCTATGGAATATATCCCCCTGGCATTCTATGCATAGATCCTGATGTTAAACATTTTAGGATGTTTTACACTCAAACAAATGTTCTTTCAAAACTTTCCACATACCTTCTACAGTTTTTCCACTGAATCCATCTCACCAATTAGTATTAAATAGTGACTGTTTTGTTTCTATATAATCTGTAATTAATCTTCTGTGTATTGGTTTAGATTTCAGTTTGGCAAAATTATCCAGCAACAAATTAAACTTTATAACCCCATGGTCACTGCACCTCAATGGTGGTAAAACTTGACATAAAGTAACAGTAATTGCTTTAGTAACACAAACAATGTCTAGTTTTTTTCACAATCTGAAGCAATTGTTGTTCTTGAACATACATTGTAAATAATTTCTTATTAGTGCTGTGAAATCAATATTATTCCAGTCTGTTTTTGATAAATTTAAGTCCACAGCCACTAGTTTTCTTTCCAGCAATATTTCATACAAGAAATGTATGAATTCCTCTAGATCATCTGCACTTGACTTTGGTGGTCTATACACTCCAACAATTGTTATATGTTCCAGGGTTTTCTTTATTGTCACAGTTACACAATCTGTAGTATTTGCATTGTCATGGAATATATAATAATCACAGGACTCATAGCTATCTTTAATCCCTATCATAACACCTCCAACTGATTTTTTTCTTAGAATGTCTGTTACAGTAAAAACATTTATACCTGACAGAACTGGTTTCCAGTTGTTGTTCTTTAACCATGTTTCACAAATAATAACAACATCAATCTTGTGGGAACATAACACATTTTCCAATAAAAAATATTATTAATGCTGCTATCATAAACAGTCATCAGAGTTGCAGCAAATGTTTTGACCTGGCAAAAACCTCCCTTGTGTTTGTCAAATCTTGCAAAATATCCAGGGTAAAAATTCTCTTCCCTGATCTTGATAAATGCACACCATCCTGCCTGAACACAGGTGTGACCAAAATTAGGCTCAGATGCTCTATTTCCATTTTTTTAAATGGGACTTTGTTTAAGTAGGTATTTACCCAAAAAAATATCTTCATTCATGTTGACTTGGCTATCCTCTCTATATGTGATTTGTGAACAATAGTTCCTAGAACCAGTACAAGCAATACTATCTAAGAGGGCCGTAAGTTCCCTACTAACAGTCAGAGAGTTCTTGTGGATGAGATCATTTGTATCAACATGAACAAAAACAGATCCATACTTCCTTAGATTAAGGCTTTCTAAGGCTTGTCTCACATCTTCTATTTTTGTTAATGGCAATCATAACACTGGCTAAGACTTTTGACACTATCTCCCATGTTGGTACTATTAAAAATAGATAAACAATGTAAACCTATATGAGATCCTCTCGATTACAAACTGGTCATTCAACAACATTTGATGTTAACCTCTCTGAATGCAAAATTGGAACTAGTGGGATATCACATGGATCAGTGTTGGGTCTTTTTCATTTTGGCATTTATTTTATAGATATCCTGTCCAATATCCTAGAAATGAGGTTGAACAAGGTTGCTGATGACTGAAAGATGATCACTGCTATCTGCTCATACACTAACACTAAACTGCTCCAGCAAGGACTAAAATATGCACATACCTGGTGTACTGAAATGGTCTTAAGTTAAATGCAGAAAAGGGCAGCTTAGTAGTTTTTGGCAAAAAAACTATTCCCACCTCATGGTTTAGAGTAGTATGCCTTTTCATAAGAGACCTGGTTACTTATATATACAGTTCTCTTTCATTTAATCATCTTTCCAACATAGTCAGGAAATCCTTCTAACTGTCCCAGTTCATTTCCAAGGGAATATCTCCAAGGTCCAAAGAAGTCAAACAGTCATTGAATTCTTCCCTTATTAGACTCTTCATTGAATAAAATACCTCCACCGGTATGTAAGGCCCCAAAAATTCTTCAGTAAGAAAATTAAAGTCCTTAAATCATTCTGCTATAACAATACATTAGAATAACTCTCCTTATACTCAAGATGCTCTGAGGTGAACTATATCTTACTTTTCAAGCCATGAAAGACACAATCCTCTTTGACTTCCTGTTTCTTTGCAAAACCAGGGTTTCTACAAGCATGTACAATAAAGACCTAACTCTGCACAGACAAATAAGCAAGACTACCTGGAAAGAAATATTTCTAACTCACTATGTTCCTAGCCGATGGAATAAGTTACCACTGCAGGTTCTACTAATTTAACTACTTTTATGATTTGTCTTAATGACTGGTTGGATAGGCATAGATTTACTATTGTCATATACAGCCCAGATTTGGTAGGTGAGAGCTACTGAAAGACGGTATGAACTTTTAAGTGTGTCTACTTAAGGGATTTTGCAGCTAGCCCTGTTAACATTGTTCCTATATTCCTCTGCACTGTATATACATACTAGGGAAAATCTGATTTTGGCATGAAGAAAATATCTGTACTCTTCACAGGATAATGTCTTGGTGGAGAAGGACATGACTGTGACTGACAATATTTCAGAAAAGGCTCATAAGCTCCTGATGGCATCACTATAATGGGTGTTGGTGTGGAATTGTCCAAATAGGTAAATGAGGCTACAGAAAGATGTCCATCTTACTTTATGGATGATCATGTAAATCTTAAAAATAATGTTTGAAAAATGTGGAAGCAGCATCAGGAAACATATTTTGTCCTTTATGTGGCAGGCAAAGACTGACTGTGAGCCAGCCAGATACCAATAATATGATCTGCTGAAGCCTAGATGCATCAGGAATAGATGTGCAAGGAACAACAGCTGAAACTAATGGTGTGACAGTGTTGGACTGCTCAATAGGTTTTGATCTGGCAGATTCTGGAAGGTATATGATTTGAAGGTACCAGATACCAAAGGTGAGAAATATACCCAAGAAGTCCATTGTAGATATAGCAAAAGCTTAGACAATTCATTTTCTGTGAAGATGCATGAAATTTAAAACTGAGCTTCATTGTGGATATGTATCCTATCCAACAGATGACTTTGATGGCTTTCTTATTACTAATGGACTATTATTTCAGAAATACTTCTACAATTAAGTGTCAAAGGGTTGGAACTGTTAAATTGTTTCCATTCTAAAGAAGTCCTGTTTAAATTCTGGAATCTTTAAAAAGGAAGTGGGGAAGGATTTTCTGTTTGGTGTCTGGCAATTATTAAAATTAATTTGCTCTTTGAAAGCAAATGTTAGGTTCAAATTAAATAGACTGTTCCAAAAGATATGACTTTGTCTCTCTGGCAATGATGCAAAATGAAATGGAAACTGCAAATATTCAATGACTTTAAAAACTGCACAAACAGCATCGAGTATATTTTAACTATAGAAATGAGGGTACTTGCGTTTTATCGCAACCACTTTTCTGAAGTACCCTAATTTGTAATGTTTTTGACAAACGATGCCTGCTGACCTAAGAAGGGGCATGTCATCTGTTAACTTCTATTCAGTGAGATTGTTTTTCATGTAGGAAGAGGAATAACGGTAAAATTCCTCTTCCTAGTATTATTCTTTCCTAAGAGATCCACATGACTGATGCTCCTCCGTCATCCATAATGTTACAACTCATGAAAGTTGGCATGCTCACAAGAAGACAACCGGCCCATTTCAAACCCCTTTACGTGACCACACAGTGAATTGCGATTGTTACATTTCGTACATATTTCAATGAATTAGTCCTCATTGTTCGTGGTGTAATTGCCTGTTGATAGTCAACAACTTCAGATGTACAGAACTATGTCTGCATGAAGTGGGATAAGGTTTTAACACCCCTCACACATGAGTCCCGCTTGGGAATAAAACAACACATCCCTGAGTAGGGAGATTTAGTAGACAGCAGTTTTTACCTGTAATATTAATTGTTTTTATTCACTTTTCTGCATAGTTCTGTGGAAAGTGTTTTTTTTTATATGAGATGCTTAGGAAATATGTAGAAGAAAATGTAAGAAAGAAACAGGTCCTTCTTTGCAGGACTCAAAAGCAGCAGGCATCTGAACTGCATTCTTCATTTAGTCACGTTGGGAATCGGCACTAGCCAAGAAGAGGAATGTTGCCATTATTCGTCTTCCAGACTTATAAACAATGTGATGCAGTAGTAATTCACACTTTGGGCAACTGTTTTCAGGTTAGCATCCATACTTTCACGAAAACCTTGGAAATTTCTGCCTCTTGGAAATGTGGTTGCGATAATATGCAAGTACCGAAATAAGTATATCAGTCATTATATGGTTAAATGTTGAAACTGTTCAGAAAGTCATCAAGAAAATATATATAAAACTGTTGTGCAACATATGTAATGAAGATGGATATGCCGTTCTCAGTAGGGAGTATAGATAATAATGTGTGAGTGCTTGGTAATGGAAACAATTGTAACTGACATGGAAAATAATAAAATACGTTTATAAACATTTGGATGTGTACATAGAAAGCTGAACTGGGGAAATACAATGAATTTTTTTACACATCAACCAGTTATTTGGGGTAATTTAATTGTAAACGGATGGGAATAAGAACATGGATATAGATAAAATGCCAAAAGGAACTTGGTAAAAAAGAAATGCAGGTGGTTACAATAAATTACAATACATTTTTCCAGCAGTTATTAGAGAGACAAACCTGAAGAAAAGAGAATGTTTCAGTTTCTAAGGCTCTAAAACTGAAAAGCGGTATTATAGAGATTAATGGTCCTTCTGATCAATAGGTAGTGGGACTGAGATTAATTTAATGATGATTTGAAGTAGAAGAATATAGTGTAGAAATGTTATAATTACATAGAAAATCAGCATAGTTTGCAAGGTATTTAAACTTTAATAATTTAAAGAAAAGTCATGTCATGCAACTTCTTTTGGGAGAAGTACTTTTCAAAAGAAATTAAAAGTTATTTGTCACAGATATTCCAAAAGTTAAAGGGAAGTAGAAAGTAAAAAAAAAAGAGTATGTACCCAAAGGAAAAAATTAGCAGCTTTACAGGAATTAGGAAACTATCTAGGGAAGTTTAATAAAGAGAGAACAATAATGTTAAAATAAGTTACATATAGAATAGGTACTCTTTCAATATATTATGAATTACAAAAACATCCTGGCCTTAGAGTAATTATTGCGCTTTGTCCCTCCAATAAATATAAGGCAAATGCAAAAACATAATGATTAATGCCAGATATGATTTCTCCAAAAATTTCAAATGAAAATATTATTAAAAGTAAATTAGAAACATAAGAAGCCATGGTGTAGTGCAGTTTTAGGATTAAGGAATGACTGTTGTGAAAATAAAGCAGAGAGACTAGTAAAAAGAAATTTGAAAAAAAAATAAAGTTTCAGTCATTGGTGGGGTAGAGTACCTTTAAAAAAGAATTTGTAGGAAAATAAGTTATTATAACACAAGTCTGTGGATTATGAAATAAAATAAAATAATAAAACTATAAACTATAGGAAAAAAGTGAATGTTGAACCTTGTCATACTTCAGAAAAAAATGAATAGTGCAAGACACAGCAATCTCATACTACTGCTCTTTTGCTATTTTGGGACTCATACTATGACTGGTGGTGCTGCGGTAGCATTGTCGCCTCACAGTAAGACATTGTCCTGTTTGATTCTCAGCTAGAGTGTCTTCTGTGTGGAGACATGCGTGAATGGGCGTACCTTCGTTGAAGCTTGTGCGTCAGGGCCAGCAACTCAGCACGTAAAAAAAAATCTACTGCCAATCATTAGCAGACCGGAGTTCCGCTGTGGCGACCCCTAACTGGGAAAAGCCAAGACACAACAACTATTGACTCTCAGAATTACAAACTGTTACAAATATAAATATTATAACTAACAAAGGTTTTGATTATTTTTACTACTAGTTGAATAGTTTTCTTTTTGGAAAAAGGAAAAGTGGTCATCAATATTTCAAAAACTGCAAACTTTTATTATTTTAAGTTGAATTTACATATAATTATGAAATTCCTTAAAATAACATATACATAATTTTAAAATGAACACATTAGGCACTTCACAGAGGGTAA
Source organism: Protopterus annectens (assembly GCF_019279795.1). Lineage (NCBI taxonomy): Eukaryota > Metazoa > Chordata > Ceratodontiformes > Protopteridae > Protopterus > Protopterus annectens. The sequence continues at coordinate 1,034,678,190 of NC_056743.1, forward strand.
CTAAGCTAAAAACACAATATACCACAGAAGTGGAATTAAGCACTTTCATTCTCTTTACTTTTTAAGAACTTCATCAGAATAAAACATTACAAACACAGCCATACATTTAAATATTATTAATAATGATGTCACAAATTAAAAGACCAATCAGTTGTTCCTCAAATCAATTAAATAAATTCTTAAAGAAATCCTCCATTTAAAAAGTGTTAAATGCATTTATAGTTCAATAAATTCTTTATAGAAATACAATCATCATGTCCTGGAGCCGTATTGGCTCATAAAATTCTAAATATTCAAGGTAAGTATTAAATTGTCCAGCAAAATGTTTATCTACTCATTACATTAGTAAAAATAAAAACTTTCTAAAATGCATGCACTTCTTAATATGTCTGGCTAGGGCATTCGTGTTAATGAAAGTGCTTAATTCCAGTTCTGTGGTATATTGTGTTTTTTTTTTTTGGCTGAGTTACCCATTGTGGATTACCTAATGTGTTTGTTTTAAAGTGTTTTAATACTTCATATATGTGATTTTACTTTGAGTAACTAAATACCATAAAGATATGTTGAACAAAAGGGGAAAAGCATTGCTGATTCTTTGTGTATATTCAGAAATGTTTTTCAGGAATGTAAGAGCTGGTTTTATAGTCTGTGATTAGATATTACATATAGAAAATAATTTTAACAATGTGAAGTATCTATTTAGAATGGTAAGTTTTGTAGATGGGAACAAAGGTAATTTATGACATGGCCATAAAAGTTACATGCTGGAATTCCTGGTAGAATTATGATAAATGGTGAGTTAGGAATATCAGTTTCAACGGTTCACAATGCCCAGAAATAGTTTTTTTCTAATTTCTCCAAGTCTTTTAGGTTTCTAATACCATGATGGGAATGGACTCCATTCCTAAGTCAAAGTATGATTAATGTTCATGAAATTAGTATTGTTTCAATCTTTGATGTTAGCCAAAAGTGCTCTTCGCAGCACTTGCAATATGCCCAGTAATGACTCCTTCTGCAATTCATATGGAGTTACATGTATTAGTAACATATCTAAATACAATTGTAAATTCTTTTTTATAAGACCCGTTGATATCTTTTTTCTACATTGCTCTCATTTCTGCCTCCTGATATTTTATCACTTTGTGTCTCTCTGTACATAAGACACTGATGTAACTGGGTGTAGCAATTTCAATGATCAATGCTATTTTTGTCTTCTTTTCAAGGACCACTATATCTAGATTTCTTGCCTCTGTCTTTGGAACTGTTGGTAATTGGTGATCCCATGTGATGTAGACTTCATCATTTTCTATGATGCTTTGTGGCTCATGTTTCCAGTGTTTTTCAGCTACTTCAAAATTATAATGTTTGTACAATCCCCAGTGCAACAGCCTTGCCACATTATTATGCCTTTCAGTATACAGTCCTTCTGCCATTAGTATGTCAGAACCAGTAACAAGGTGTGAGACTGCTTCCAATTCTGTTTTACAAAACTACATTCGTCTGTTTCTCCCACATGTTCAATGTACTTTGTAAACCAATGTGCACATAGTCCACTGTCTTGGGCCGCCAGTATTAACCTTTCATATTTTGGTTTGAATTTGCCACTCCTTAACCATTACTGTATTTGATCCTGATCAACATGAGGTTGTTCCATGAGTTTTCTATACTTGCAACTATATTTATGCATTTTCCACATTTGTTGCCTTCTCATCAGATTGTTTATTTTATATTCTTTCTTTTGCTTTTTGGTACATTCAGTTGCTGCCTGATTTTTATCTACTTCTGGTTTGATTTCCATTCCTGCTTAATACCGATATGCTTCTGCCAGACTAAGCAGGGAAGTCATCTTTGATTTATTCTCCTCATGTTTCAAAACTTTCACTATGTTTCGGTCTTGTGAGGTCAACAGAGATGTGTGCAGTCCCATAATTGCATATCTATGCATGTAATCAATTTCAATGAGGCCCATAACTCCTTTGGAACAGGGAATATATAATCTTGGTATGCACTGATTTTTATAAATGATTTGATGAGCATGAAGCATCCTTCTTGTTTTCCTGTCTAATCTATCCAACACCTTTTGGGGCCAGTAAATCACTTCAAAACTGTAAGTTAGGACAGGAAGAGCAAATTGCTTTATAGCTTGAACTTTGTTCCTAGATGTCAACACTGTTTTCAAGATTAATTTATGTCTTCTAAAATATTCCTTACTAATTTTAATTCACATTTGTTCATGTTTTATTATTTATCCTTCATCAGTTCTCAAATATTTATACACTCCGTCTTGCTCAAGTTCTTTTATACCACATTCTTGTCCCAAACTTATGTTTTCTTGGTTCTGCAGCTCTCCTGCTTTAAAGGTTGCTTTTGTACATTTTGTACATTTATCAAGACCAAATGACATTCTTATGTCATCTGAAAAAGCTTTGACTACTGGCAGTTGTGCTTTTACTTCCTCATCTGATGAGCTGTATAGTTTTAAATTATCCACAAACAAAAGATGAAAAGTTTTTACACTTTTTTGCTTTTTAGGAGCCAAATTATAGCCATGACCTAATCTGTTAAGTAGACAGCTTAGTGGGTTAAGGGCAAGGCAAAAGATCATTGGTGACATAGAATCACCCTGGAATATCCCCCTTTGAATTTTTACTCCTGGAATAATAGTTTGACTTTATCAAAGGTTAACTACAAAGTAGTTTGCCCCTGTTTCATGGTCACTGCGATGTAGTTTATCAGTGTAGGGTGTATCATATACATTTTTAAACACTCTTTTATCTGTGAATTTGGGATACTGTCAAATGCTGTTTTGTAGTCAGTCCATGCCATACTTAGATTCTACCCCTTTTTACAGTTTTCCACCATGACTTTATTTAACATTAAATTATCCTTTTTTCCATATCATTTTCTTTTATTACCCTTGCTCTATTGCCATAATTTAATTTTCTTGTAAATGACTACAAACTCTGTCAGCATAAATTCTGGTGTATAATTTATACATTGTCAGAAGGCAAGTTATTGGTCTATAGTTTTTAGGGTAGCTTGCATGGTCGCTCTTAAGTAGGAGCATTATTTTTCCTGTTGTTAGCCAGGCTGGTGTCTGCTCTGGGTGCGCATATAAATCATTCTTATCATGGTTAATACTTTTAGCCAGAAGTTAAGTACTGCATCTGGGCCTGGTGTTTTCCAATTAGAGGATTTTCTTAACTTTGTTTCAATCTCTCTGGCTGTTAATTCATCCCATTTCATATTCTATACATTTAAGCTTCTTATGCTTTCTTTTACTTCTTCTGTCCATTTAACATTTTGTTATGTTCCAAAGGATCTTCACAGATATCTCTCCAAAATGTTTCTATTTCTTTTTTTTTTTTTAGTAGTCTTTCAATTCCTTTTACCTTGTTTCCCAATTTTGTATAAACCTTTTTTAGGTCATCAATAAATTGGTTATTTTGTACTTTTCCTTTATATTTATCTATGTATCTTCTTTGTTTTTCTGCCTGTGCTGATATTTTTAGTTTAGTATTTGTGATAGTGCATGATAAATCCTGATCTGTTATAATACTGCACATTGCTTTTATCATGTCTATCTTTATGAGTATTTTTGTTGATCTGTTCCCTCTTTTATACCCTTCTAGCATCATCAAAATAGCTATTATACAGACTAATATACTGACATGACTTTTTTAGTCAGGCTGTTTGTCCTCTTCTCAGAATGGTGCTTGGGCTCTATAATGTAACACAGCCGAGTCATCATTAACATGTTTCCACCATTTAGCTATAGTGCCAATGTGAGTTAATGTTTTTTTTTAAATGGTCTTCACTATTTCTTTTTTACATGTATTAATGTTTTCTATCCATACTCTAAGCTGTCAAATGAATAAATAAATAAATTCACGTCTCATTTACATGTATTTTAGACCAAAGAAATTTAAACCACAAGGCTTTATTATCTTTTCAAAGCTGTAATACTTAAAAAAACTTTACAGGAACTCCATACACTGCATTAATTCTAAATGTCAAAGTTATGGGTTGTGCTTATTCATCAGTAACTGACAGTTGTCATTTGAAAGACTAAATAAGGTAAATAGCACCTGCCTGTATTTCTTCAGCTAAGCTTACCGTTATATTTACTGTAGTGCACAAAATATTTCAGTGGGCAAAGTATGATTTTTAACCATTTTTTTATATATAGTGTTCCTCATATAAAGGTTTTAACAACAAACTCCTTGCAAAAATAAATGCTTACTTTAGCTGTTGATTATACTTTCTGATCTGAACAAGAAACTTTCTGAATATAATTAACCAACTGTTAAAACTAAAGAATTTTTGGTGTTAAGCTTGTAATGCATGTTGTGACAAATTATTTTTTTAAATATAAAGAAATACAAAAAGGAAAACCAGTGGGAAATTCATGTTCAGTAGAAGGGGAACAAATGGAGATGTAAAAAAGTAATTAAGTGTTTCTTGGTAATAAATAACATCTGTGTGAATTACATGAAGACAGAATAACCCCGGAATAATGTAAAGTACATTAGAGGGTAGAGATGCAGTGGTGCAGCGGTAGCGTTATCGCCTCACAGCAAGAAGTTCTCCCGTTCGATTCTCAGCTGGAGCGCCTTCTGTGTGGAGTCTGCATGTCCTCCCCATGGTTGAGTAGCGTTCGAAAGACATGTGTGAATAGGTGTGCCTTTGTTGAAGGTTGGGTGTCAAGCTGGCACCTCAGCACTGTAAAAATCTACTGTCAATCATTAGCAGACTGGAGTTCCGCCATGGTGACCCCTAACCAGGAAAAGCCGAAAGAAAAGCAAAAAACATTAGAGGGTAGAGAATTCCATTTAAAGAGGAAGAATAATTTTACGAAAATATAGAAGATAATACATAAAAATCATGCATATTAAATTAAAGTGAACCATGAGTTTAAAAAGTTTGACATTTTATGGGGCTTTCAAAAATTAATTAAAAATAAAGATAAAAAAATCTGAAAGTTGATGTATTGGCTGTATAATTAAGGAATACATAAACAAGAAGTTGCATTTGAACAGAAGGAAAAGAAAATATTATGTTTAAATTTTAGTGAAGGGAAATAGTGGTGAGATAAGTGAACTGATTAGGGAAATAGTGGTGAGATAAGTGAACTGATTAGGGAAATAGTGGTGAGATAAGTGAACTGATTAGGGAAATAGTGGTGAGATAAGTGAACTGATTAGGGAAATAGTGGTGAGATAAGTGAACTGATTAGGGAAATAGTGGTGAGATAAGTGAACTGATTAGGGAAATAGTGGTGAGATAAGTGAACTGATTGAATAAAGAAAGCAAAAAGTTACTTGAAAGATGGCTAGAACAATAACTAATCTTGAAAAACTACTTTTTACTTAAAACATTCATTTTGTCGTTATTTACATATTGGATGACTATACATGCATTAAGGAGACAATGGTCAAATGGTAGACTTGAATTCTGAAGATTTGATTGGAATGATGTTCTGGGCTAACTCATTGAATCATAGCAGGAAGCAAATCATATGTCAGTGAGGTGGATAGTTTAATGTTTTTTTTTCCAGAAAGCCAAAATGTACAAGGTTTATTTAACTTTCAGTCAGTGACTGTGGGGTTTGCATGTGTCTCTCTGTGGGATTTTTCCAACTACCATGGTTTCTTCCTACTAACTAAAACTATAATAGCAAGTAAAAGGTGCAAAAAGAAAAAAATGATAGGCAAAAATATTAAAATGACCCTGGAAAACCAGAGATTACAGAGTGTATAATATATTATATCACTTTTGACAAAGGCACATCAGAAATATGCAAATTACCCCTAAAGTACAAATAAGTGTTTCAGCCACATGGCTGCTGAATGTCCTCAACTTTTTATTGTTTTAAAGTCTATATTAAGTCATTCAGGCCAATAAAACCAAACCTCACTAGCTGTAGAGATGTCAAAAACATACTGCTTGGGTAAGTTAAGCTGTCCATAAATATTGTATTTACTCTTACCCTTGTGGCATGAGTCATAATTAAATCAGTTCTGGGAAATACATGTTCAGTTAATAGGTTCATAAATAGTATTAACACAAAATTATGTGGATTGGGAAGGATAAGCCTCATTTTTCTACATTATTTCTAACAAATTTACATGCTTTACTATCAAAATGTCACAAAACAATTGCATTCCAGTCATAAACAAGAAAGGAATGTGCAAATGTAAAATAAAGTCTGCTCACAACATTGACACATATACCCAATGACTACGGAGCTGATGTTAGCGTCAAACACAAAACATGCAGTGCAAAAATGACATCATGTCTTCACAGGGGGGTCAAGGCCCGCATTCCTCACACCCCCTGCTAACTATATATTCCAACTACAGTGAGGAAAGGGATGACTGTCCCAATCCACACTGTACCACAATCTCTAGCCCTTAGATTGACTTTATTTCAGCAAATGCACAGTACGACTCACTGACATGAACTACTGATGGTCAGCAGCATGACAATTGACCATCTGCTGCCCGCTATCCTGTTTGCAGAACATCTGCGTTCAGAATTTTGATAGTAAACCAGTTTACACTATGTGAGGTTGAAGAATTAAATGCATGTGGCTGTTTGCAAGGAATGAATTCATGGAAAGGAAGAAAATTGAAAAGGGGAAGAATTATAGTAAAAGACAAATAATTTTTTACATAGGTTCATAGGTTCATAGGTTCATACTAGGCTATCTGCCCAAGGGCATTTATAAGCCTAGCCCATAGATATGTGGCTTTCACCACCCCTTTAGTTTGAATAAAACTATGCCTATTATTTTGCTGTGCCTCTGTCGAGCAGTGACACTGAAGTAATCCCTGGGGTATATCTGCGATCTCCCATCCATTGGTCAAGATTCCTCTTGAACAAGGCCAGCGAGGTGCTCTGCCTCACATTTACCGGGATTTTGTTCCACAGCATAGGGAGTCTCTGGGTGATGAATCTGTCTCTCCAGCACGCCCTATTAATAACCGTGTCAAGGTTTAAGTCTCCCGCCCTTGTGGTTCTGAGGGATCTAGATTTTTTGAGGTGAAGCATATTCATCAAATCTGGGTTTGACATGGCCTTATATGTCAGGCACAGGTCACCTCTGAGCAAGCGGTATGAGACTGAATAGAGCTGGAGTTCTTTCAGTCGGGCAGCATAAGACATATTTTTGAGACCCTTTATCCTCTTGGTGAGGAACTTTTGGGGCCTTTCCAGCTGCTGCAGGTGTCGGGTCAGATACATTCCGAATGGGGCATTGTACTCAATCATAGGTCTAATGAGTGATGAGTACAGGGGGACGATGACCTCCCTTGATCTAGATGTGAATCCCTTCATGATCAGGTGGGCAATGTAGAAGGTTTTCCTGACTACTTTAGCAACATGAGTGTCAAACGAAAGGCTAGTGTCAACCTGGGTCCCCAGGTCCCTGATGACCTCTTCTGTGCTCAGTGGATTGCCACCTATATGGTAGCTAGGGGTAACCTTGTTTTTCCCGAAGGGTATGACTATGCATTTCTTGGCGTTTAACTTTAGGCCATGGCTCTGGCACCAGTTATCCATTTCTGTGAGGCCCTTCTGAAGGATATCTGTGTCAGAAGTGTTTTCGACTATGGCGCCCAGTTTGCAGTCATCTGCAAACTTTGTCAGCCATAACCCTCCTGTGTTAGCTTGAACTTCAGAAAAGTAGATGCCGAACAAGAGTGGACCCAGGACTGAGCCCTGTGGGACACCACTTGTGACAGGCTTTGAGTCTGACATGGCTCCGGCAACTCTGACCCTGTGGGTTCTGTCACTTAGCCAGTTTGCAACCCATCTTGTGATGTATGGGTTTACATTCAAGCTGATGAGTTTTTCGATAATACCTGAGTGGGGTATTGTGTCGAAGGCCTTTGCCAGGTCGAGATAGGCTGTATGGACTGCCTTTCCCTCATCAATGGCCTTGGTGACTGTTTCGGAAAAGTCAACCAAGTCTAAAAGGCATGATCTGCCTTTGACAAAGCCAAACTGGGTTGGATCCAAAGTCTGCAAGTTCCCTATGTCTTTATTTATGAGTTCCATTATGATCCTCTCCATGGCTTTGCAGATAAGGCTTGTCAAGCTAATGGGATGGTTATTTCCAGGGTCGGTGGAGGCACCGCCCTTGTGAAGTGGGACCACAGTCGCAGTGCGCCACTCCTTGGGTACGTATCCTGAGGTGATGCTAAGATTAAACAGCTGTCCTAACTGCGGGTTTAATTCCTCATTGAGTTCGTGGAGCACACAGCCAGGGACACCATCCGGTCCCATGGATGCTGTGTTTTTTGCCTTGGAGAGAGCAGTTCTCACCTGGGCGTTGGAGATGTTTGGGGGGCTACAATCCTCTGGTATAGATATCTCTGGGGGGGGGGGGAGTTTGCACTGAACCTGTCAGCCAGTATGTTGGCAATGTGTGTAGGTTCAGTAATCTTCACATCATTTTGGACTAATTCTGAGCATATCTGGGAGTTTCCTCCTAGGTTTCTAACATAGCTAAAGAAGGCCTTATGATTGTCTTTTGTGTCCTTGGCGATTTTTCTCTCAAAGTTAGCTTTTGATGATTTTATGAGAGCTCTTAGTTTTTTACTTATAATGATCAAAGGTGTCTTACCTTTCAAGGATTTTGCTCTATCTTGTAGTAGCTTCCTCCTTTTGTTGTAGAGCTTGTTTATGGCTGGGGTCCACCAGACTGGATGCTTGCCTTTGGTACAAAGAGTCTTAGTTTTGTTTGGGATTGCCTGATCCTTGCAGTCCTTGTGGTGCTGGTAGAAGGCATTTGTAAGTGATTCAGCGGTTTGAGTAATGTTTACCACTGGCTCAGGGGCCTTAAAGGAGACCACACTAGTTTTTAGAAGTGTGAAGTCAGCTTTTGAGAAGTTTTTCACTGTGGTCTCTTTTATTTCAGGTGGGGGCGGGATGAGGACCTCCAGTGAGATTAGTTTATGATCTGATCTCACCAGTGAGGGGTTTACTTCCGGTGTTGAACATTTTGATCCCATGTTTGTGATGATGAGATCAAGTATGTTTTCTCCTCTTGTGGGGATGGTGACTAGTTGTTCCATGGCATTTGAGTTTATGAACTCCAGGAACCTTTGGGCTAGAGAGTTTGGGCTTGAGTAGTGTTCCCAGTCTATATTAGGGTAGTTGAAGTCACCTAATATGATGGTGTTTGGAGATACATTTATCCCCTCCAGTGTTTTCATTCACCGAGTTTACAAGTTGGGGAATGAAATAAGTAATATACCACGGTAGTAGTTGCTCAATCTAACTAGACCAATTTATTATTTATTTATTTATTTTACATTTGTTGACTGGGATAGTCCGACTGGATACATGCCCATTTTCAATAAAGGCCTGGAGAGAAAACCTCCAAACATACAAACAGATAAAATCATAGTAAAGACAAGCAAAGTTACAGTTTATCAATGAAAGCAGCAAAGCACTTAAAGAATGTCAGGGACCTTTGTAATACTTGAAAATGCAAAGAACCAAACTCCAGATGAAATAACCATGTTGAAGCAGGATATGTGAACGTAGAAACACACTGGTTATACACGGCAGTACAATTGCATAAAAACTTTAATCTTCGATAGCAGAGAAGTAAGCGCTTTCACAAACAAAAACAGTTGCTTCATCAGACTACATGTAAAATCAAACATACTCATTTTATATTTGTGATGCAATACAAACTGTCCAATCACTGAGATACTAATTAACACTTGAAAAAGTTTAAAAGGGTAAGTACACATTTGTGAAAATGCTTGTAAAAAATATATCTATATACATAGATACATCTAGGAAATATATATATATATATATATATATATACACACACACACATATATGACCAACCTATAAGTCAGAAATTAATAGGCACATGCATTATACTTATAAAGAATAACAAAAAAATATAAAATTTGTATTTAAAATATTATAAATTCAATGTTTCAAACTCCTTGATGTGAGGGCGGGTTTAAGCGACATCCTGCTATTCAAACCAGGTCTGTCAGCATTAAGCAGTAGTATCCACCTCTGCTCAGCCTTTTCGGTTTTATTTCTAGCATCACCTCCCCTCATACTCATCTTAACAATCTCTAAAACTAGAAACTTAAACGTATGACTGACACCTTCCTTTTTAACATGCATGGCTAAGGCATTACTCTCTTTACAATTTCTTATATTTCTGAGGTGTTCTAGGACCCTTTCCTTAAATAAATGATTAGTTTTCCTTTATAAAAAGAGTAACATTATGTGCAATAACAAAAATAAACAACATTCTTCATTGTACAATCAGCGTAGAAGTTACAACTAATGTGAAAACCTAACATGGGGTGTACAAAGACTGCACCTCTGTGAATATAGGTACAGGCTGTGCACCTCCTGCAGCTATATGTCCCTAGTCTGTCAGATGTAGTAGTTTCCTGGGTGTCATTAGTCTTATAACATAAGTGTCTTTTCAAGGATTTATTATTTTGGAAGGAAAATTGAGTTGTATTACCTATCAATCCATCTAATTCACTTATGGTGGATAAAATATCCCAATTATTCTTGATGACGTCACAAACCACTTGAGTATTACTGGAGAAAGTAAGAGGCATTCTAACTATGTCATCCCTCATATGTGGCTCAAGGGGAACTGATCGAGGCTCAATGTCTCTCTTGGTGTAGTAAGGTGCACACCTATTTTGCCTATCTTGCCTATGTTTCCATGCTTCTCTGATCTCAAAATCGATGTCATGCTCTTTATAGCCACTATCTATAAATTCTTGTTTCAACGTGCCCAAGGCAGCTCTCAGTTGTTCATTGTGATTATATAAACGCATAATGCGGTAAATCTGCCCTTTTAATACATTCCGTTTAGTCTGTTTTGGATGCATGCTCTTGTGGTGTAGGAGATTGTTCTTCCTTATTGGTTTCCTATATAACATTGTTGAAACCGAACAGATGTCATCTCTAGCCACTCTTACATCTAGGAACTCAATATTAGTCAGGGAATAGTTATGTATAAACCTAAGAAAGGTATTCAAAGTATTTATATATCTCAAGAACCCATGCAAACGTTCCTTGGTGTCATTCCATAATAAAAAAATGTCATCTACAAAACGTTTATACCAAACTATCGAGGTACAGAAAACATTGTTAGAGAGAATATACTCTGTCTCCCATTGAACTAGCGATAAATTGGTGTAACTATTGTCACAGGCTGTGCCCACTGCCACGCCAGTCTTCTGTAAGTAATGTTTCTGATGGAAAATAAACACATTATTCTCAAGTATAATCAAGTAGGGCGCACAACAATCTAACTCTGTCATAGCTCATACCCTTACTTAACAATAAATCTGTAATGTTCTCAATGCCCCAAGAATTAGGAATCCTAGTGAATAGTGATTCAACATCTAAGGTTACAAAATAACACTTAGTATCAATAGATTCAAGTCTATCACTCAGTTCTATCAAAAAACACTTAGTGTCCATTAACACAGTCTCACGTTGTTCAAGAATTGGGTGTAAATGCTTTTCTACAAAAATGGACAGTGGCTCGGTGGTCCAACCTCTACTTGATACTATTGGACGCATGGGAGGATTTGTTTCACTTTTATGGATTTTGGGCAGTCCATACACAATAGGTATCACTGGATGTCCAACCTTAAAATATTCAAAAAGAGGTTCAATAATCATGTGGCTAGTCAGAAGATCAAAAACTGAAAATTCTGTTCTATCTGTAATGCCCTTAACTACATTAGCTGATAGAGCAGCATAAGTGTCACCATCGCTCAATAGAAGCATCATACTGTTGTAATACATATCACTATCTAAAAGAACAATACCACCTCCTTTGTCGGCAGGTCGTATTTCTAGTGAAGACAAATTCTTCAGTTCCTGTAGGGCTACATAATCGTCTGGCATCATGTTGAAAAAGGTAGATCCTACTTTATGTTTAAATTTCTCCCTTAGTTGTCTTTCGCATACTTCCATGAATGTGTCTATACCTGAGTGCACAGGAGGAATGAAAGTGCTAGGTTTTTTAAAAACATCTTGCTCACTCATATTACCCTTGAACATAGTCTTTAACATAAGATTTCTGCTGAACATTCTAAGGTCTTGTAGAATATCAGTTAAATCAGCTTTCTGTGCTGGTATAAAACTCAGCCCTTTGTTCAAAAGCTGAAGTTGCCCATCAGTTAACACATGTGTGGAAATATTAAAGACTAGGCTTGTCTCACCTTTTTGCCTGTCCTGGCAGGTTCCTCTATGCTGGATTGACGATGTATCCGCCCCATTTTCATCTGGCTTCTTGATCTTCCTCTTATGGGAGACGGATTGTTCAATAAAAAACATTCTTGTGAAAAGTTTGATACTGTCACAGAATTAGTATTCGTACTCGTAGCAGATGGACCTTGTGCAAACTGCCTATGCCTAACTACCTGATTAGTAGTTATATTTCTGTCAGATATAACCTCTCACTCATATGAGGTAGTGTCTGTATTCACTGTATTAACCTCCATCTGAATTCCCATACTCGCGGGTAAGTTTAAATTTCTGTTGTCAGCATTGCTCTCCAATAAAGACGAAGTTGAGTGGGGAGTGGCTGAATCACCTGTCACACCTCCTCTTGCATCACCATAGCATCTAGTTGTTGTTTCACGTTGCATAGAGGCTTGTTGCTGTCTGTCCCTAGCCCAAGAAAAGACATTTCCATCTTTTAAGACGCTGGCAATTACTCAATTTAGAATGCAGTGGAAAGTAAACTACTCATTCAGTTTTTTTGACCATCTGAGAATGAGTTGCAGAATGAGATTAAGACATTACAAAATGAGATCTATGACACATACCTGATAGAGGTCATAGGAGATAGAATGGAATCTCTCTACGAAGCTATTAATGGTTATGAGAAGAGACTCTCTGCAACTAAGACACGTAAATTGCAGAGAGATCTCTTTGATTTCCGAAATGGGAATGTCTTTTCTTGGGCTAGGGACAGACTATTACTATTACTGTTTATAGAGTTCAGTTAAAATGCAATCTATTAATGCAAGGAAGTTAACAAACTCAGTTTTAAGAGAAATGTGGTTATAGCTGATAATTATATATCTTTTATTATTTTGGTTGTGATCTGGCAGTGCAAGATATGAGAGGAAACATTTTTATGATGTGACACCTGACCTATTTATGTGCACAGATGGTGGGTTTGCAAATATTTAGACAAGGTGTTTTTATTTCTGCATTCTTTTGCAGGACGTATAGAACAACTCCCATAGCCCTTCGTAAGGAAAGTCTGCGCAAACTACTGCTATGAAATGTCCTTCAAAGTTGTGATTGCAAGAAGCTATGAAGCTAATCAACTACAGCAAACTGAATTTACCAGACTAGAGTTATATTTTCCTATGACTGTTTAAGACAGTATGTAATTATTAAAGTAACAAGAAACCTCAGATTTTAAACCATTGATGATAAAGAGTTATGTCTACTCAAGGGTAGATGGAGTGCTCTTACACTTCATTGACTTACATGTAATCTCTTGGCAGAAAAAAGCATATAAATAGTAAATGATGATTTAACCATTAAGACCTTTAAATTGGAGTTACATTCAATGCATATGATAAAGTATCACAGATAGAGTGGCGATTGAGTATCATTAATAACTACCACTAATTTATCACATTAGCTATGTATCATTCATAAGTTAAAACAGTCCTACATTTTAGCCAGATGGGATTATGCAATTTATATCTTTATTTAAAATCTATCTTCTAGTCCAACCAAGGAGAGATGTGGTTATTTATGCTATGAAATTCATTTTGCAAATTCGATTTTGACAAAGAGACTTTTACTTCTTATTTTTAGTGGGTGGTTATGATATTCCTGTCTAATGATTCTCAGCAAACAAACTACAAATATTACCTGCTAGTCTGGTAAATTTGAACAAGATACTGAAAATAGCTATAGTAGTGTCATTATATTCATTTGACTTTGGAAATGTTTCATAGTGAGCTCTAAGTAGGACAACAATTTAACTGCAGTTAATGCAGCGTGTTGGCTATATCTTTTGAGAATATATGGCTAGATGTCATGGCCATTCATGTAGAAGAAAAACATGGAAATGGGTGGGAGATGGAGTTCAACAGTTAAGGGAGATGAAGGGGTACAAACTACACGGTAGAGTTTGGATCTAATATTAAATGATATTTTGGTAGACATTAGAAATCATCAAGTAAAGAACAGCTAGATGGCCAGCTTTCTTCACTGCACTGAAACTAAGCAGTTAATCACCAAGCTAGACAATAACATACTGTTTGTTTGTTTTTAACAATCAGCAGCTTAGTAAGAATTTAGTGTTGCATACCAGAGAAGAAAGGTACAAATAATATAGTAGTATATGTAGTTTAAGCATTAAATGGAATGGTATTAGAAAACCAGATTCAACCCAAATAAATGGAAGAATAGGAAATAATACAGGACCATAAAGGCCTCCTGGAAGATGTTTAAAGAAACAAACAGGCAAAGGGCATTCACAGGACTAGAACTAATTCAATTTATTGTAAGCGCTTTCGAATGTAAAAATTCACAAACCTCCTCAGACAAACACATTTGTTAAATGACTTAGTTTAAATAACCCTCCACATCAATGACATCATATCCTGTAAAACATTTAAAAAGATATTGTCCATTAAATCACAATGTAATCACAAGAACATATTTCATTCTGGAAGATGTCTTGTTACATACTATGATCATTGTTACACTAATAGTCAAGCAACATACAACAAACACTACAGAAAACACAACTAAAAAAGAAGACTTCACTCAGCTGACAGGTAAATGTCCTGAAGGCAGCAGGGCCAAGACAATGCATTTGGTAATGTTTTGTCATAGGTGACTCCATAGTCAGAGGCACATAAGCACCAAGCACCAGACTGAGCAAAGTCAGGGCAACGGTTAACTGTCTTTCAAGTGTCACGATCTGCAGTGTCACTAAGGTGCACAAGCCACTTCCATAAGTAAACATATCATTTAAGGTCATTGTGAACATGGGAGTGAATGACTGGAGACATTTCTCCTTGGGTCATATAAAAAGGGACATGAAAGAGCATTTAGAATATGCAACTGAATTTGGTATGAAATTAGTATTGAGCAATATCCTACCATCATCAATAATGATGCCAAAATACACACAAACATAACTGACTTTGATTATTGCTGTAGCTATTGGTGCAGTCTAAGGGGACCCAATGAATATTTGTCTGGGAGGAGATGATCAACAACCCAGGATTCTTTGCTAGAAATGGCCTATATGGCCTATACCTCCCTTCTCAAGGCCTCCATATACTTTCCACACTCTTTCCCTCCCCGTTATGCCTTTTATAGGCAAGGGCGCTCTCCTCAAATAACTTATGTAGTCAATCAAAATCAAAACTCTGTAAAGGTAGCACTACTCAATATTAGAAGCTGAAACAAGAACTTGCACTCCTTATAGGCATTCTTAACTCTTGGAAAGTGCAGTACAAGGTTCAGTGGCTAATTTTATCTCTGGCTTGATGTACTTCTGCTAATTTTTATGTAAGTGCATTATTTTGTTCTTCAGCTTAAACAGTTTGTTAAACCAGCTAATAGGGCTCAACAAGAGTTCATAGCCTCAGTGAGACTGAGGACATGCAAATAGGCAGGAGAAAGCAATCTTAGAATTACTTTAGCCAGACCACAATAGCCTTCTAAAATTAACATAAGAAGCAAGTACCTTCAGCAGACTCACAAATCACAGGCAGCATCAACCATGAAACATACATCTATGAATCACATAGACTCAGTCCAAAAGCCCATAAGACAAACCACCACAGCTACTAATATCCTTGTCGTAGGTGACTGCATAGTAAGATATACTGATGCCCTACTCACCAGGCTGTGCAGTGAGAGGATCCCTGTCAGTTCTCTGTCAGGCACCAGGATTTACCACACCACACAGTCTAAGTCATTCCACCAGAATTACACATATGACACATGTGTGTATGTACAATTATAGTTGTGCAGTCATTGTACAAATGGCTGTAAATGACTTGAGACTTATCTCCCTGGATATTATACAGCTCTTAGAATATGTGTCTGGGGCAGGTATGAGCCTATCCTTGAACGGTGTTCTACTATCACTAGGAATAATGCCACAATATGGTCAAAAGATAACTGTTTTCAACCATTGGCTTAGATTCTTCTGTACTTTTAAGGAGGTACAATATACATCAACCTGGGAAGAGATAGTGGACAACCAACACTGCTTAGACAGAGATGACTTGTACCTCTCCTCCCAAGACTTCCATTTGCTAGCCAAAAGCTTGTACACCCCCATTGAGCCTTTTTAGGCAATGTCAGTCTTCTATGACTTGCAGCATAACTGAATAGAATCAGGGCAACAGTAAGATATTGTTTCTCAAAGCTAGGAGTCTAAACAAAAAGCTCCAGACCCTACAAGCACAACTTGCCCTGGAAAACATTGGCACATGCATTGTCACAGACACCTGGTTTAAGACCAGTGAAAGCACCTCATTGTTGGAGATCTTCAGTGTCTATCACTGATACATACCCACCACATTATAAGTAGGCACTATGGGTGAAGGTGTTTGTATACTCTTAAAAAATCTCACATCCAGACTTAGATAATGACTTGGAGCTCCTCCTTGTCTAACTCACTATAAACCAAACTGTTTACCACATCTTAGCTAGCTACATGCCCCTCTCTATATATCTGCCTCAGCCTATACCTCCTACCTAACCAGTATAGAAGCCCTATGAATTAAGCCAAACACCATTCTCCTAGGAGATTTCAACTATCCCACCATTAACTGGGAAACTTATTCATTCTGAATTGTGTATGCTCAGAGGTTTCTGGACTTTATTAAATAAAAACTCCCTGGACCAGTTAGCCCACACCCCAACCAGGGGAGATAAAATTTTAGACCTGATCCTTACCAGTATGGGATATTTCTTCCCCACCCCACCCCCATATACACCTATTGTAACCTCTCTCTGGTCAAATTAAATCTCAGGTCAGTCACAGAAGAATCCCCCACTACCTCTGTATTCAGAGACTATGCTAAGGATAATCTATAGTACATATAAGTGATGAACTGGCTAAATTTAAAAGCCCCTTCCACCTCAATGATCCAAATACTTATGCATAATTATTTCTGCTGAGTTCTGTGCACATGCAAATAGTTGCATCAGTGTATCTGTCCTCCTCAAAAATAAATACAATGTAAAATTTAAAAATAACCCCCTGTTGTGGGACACTAATATAAACGTATTCTTTGATAAAAGAAAATAACTCACTGCTAGTAAAATAAATCTTAAGTCTCAAGAAGCCAAAAATGCTCTTGATAAACAAAACAGGGAAATCATTATCCTGATAAAATCAACCAAAGCCAGATATGAGGTAGAAATAGCCATCCAGGTAAAAGATAACTACAAAGCCTTCTTTAACTCAAAATCTCAAAATAAAATGCCCAGTATTGCAGAACCAGAAAATTATAGAGTTAAAGAAAATTATACCACATACTGAAACCCAAAGACGTAGCCAATCTACTTGTGAACACAGAACACATTCAGCTCCAGCTTCAGCCCCCTGAATATTCTCAAATCAGAGACAACCCCATGATCTCCCAAGAACAAGTTCTCAAGGAACCATCTAAGGCAATGAACACTGTGTCTGTGGGGCTGGATAATACATCAGGCTAGCCTAAAATAATGAAATGTCAGACCCCCTACACAGGATGTTTAACATCAGAAAGGGCTAACATGCAACAATAACTTGTGCATAGACAACAGTCTAACACTAAATGCTCAGAAATGTAACACTGTGTCCTTAGGCAAAACTGGGTATCAGTGGAATTACTACACAGATGATACCACTTTTGAAGGTTGACTCATTTATTCAGGACCTGGTACTTTCATTGACAATGAACTATACTTTGTTTGCCATGTATCCACTGCTTTTAAGGAAATTCTTTTACTTTGCTGAACTAATCAGGAGGGATATCTCTTCCAGATCGATGGAAGTTATCATCCCTCTTTATTCTTCTCTCATCAGGCCAATAATAATATATAATGGCCTTTTTATTGTGCACATGACTAAACATATGACAGAGCTTGACAGACTGCAACATTTCTTCATGAACATAATCAATAACATGCCTTTTCTGAGCTACCCAGACAATGGTAAAGTGCCTTCACTCTGTTACTGTTTCTCTAGACTCTGTCTAGACTACAAAGTCTCAAAAGATCCCATACTCTGTGACCTTGTACACATCCACATAACAAATAACATCCTCAGCAGCTGCGGAAGAGATCTGATCTTCCAATGAAACATAAATAGGATATGCCGGCAAGACAGATGTATATCCCAGAGACTCCCTGTTTTGTGGAATAGAGTTTCTTTGGATGTAAAGCATAGGAGTTGCCTGACTCTGTTTCAGAGCAACCTGGATGAATGAATAAGCAATCATAAATACACCCCAGTTCTGGCATCTCAAGCCCCAAAAACTAGATTTAAATTAATTATGTCAATGGGTACCTATAATTTGGGGTATTGAGCATTGGTTATTAATGGTCCTGGGTCAGCAGCCTATTATTGACCAATGAACCTATAAAAGATATATAAATTGACAAGAATGCTAAGTGACTTGCAAACAAATGTTTATTGCTATGTTAAAATAAAGAAATCAGTGGCAAGTAGAAAGGACAGATAAGACAAGAGAAATGAAAAAAGTCCTGATAAAAGAAGAGTAGGACAAACATTACTACCAATGCTTCTGTGATGACCCTCCACCTCTGGGCTAGTAATCAAGGAGCCTCAGCCCACATCCCTAGGAACAGTGGAGAATGTTTACTGGGAGGATGACAGGTACACACACAGTATTTTAGATGCAACTCTTTGCATTAAGTGCAATATCTCTTAAAAGCACACAGAGACCACATTCAGTCCGGGGCTGTTTTTTCCCTCTTTTTCCAGATCATCAGTAAGATACCCCACTGGCACAGCTATAGAGTTGAGTCCTTAGCCAGGGTTCCAAGCCAAGTCCTCCAACAGTCTCTCTATCCAACTACTGCTTCACGTCCCTGCCCAAGTAGCTGACACACACACGCACTCTGAGATTTGCTTTGCACACACACACACACACACACACACACACACACACACACACACACACACACACACACACACACACACACACACACACACACACACACACACACACACACCATGGGAAAGGCTGGCACAGGTTTACTAGCTACAGCCCCTTTTTTGCAGACTATAAGGGAGTTATCACTGCCACCAGAACTCCTCGCCAGCTACTTTAAGGCACTTAACAAAGGGTGTCCAATTTTACTGTGTGAAATTAATATTAATACAAATGGTGGTTTACCAAGAGCAAGGTTATTACGAGTGGTCCACACAGTGTCACCAAATAAATATGTAAGTAGTCTCAAAATTTAAATATCTCTACAAAGATCAGCCACAATGAAAGGTTTAAATATATTTAATAATTAATTATAAAAGACCAAGAAAATACTATGTATATATTTACAGTGACACCAGAGTTCAAAACACAGGAAATATTTAAAATAGCTATGAAGGACAGGCTCAGACAAATAAAAAAATATATCCAAAGTAAGCTTCACTATATTTCTGACTAAATTTAAGAGAATCACTATTCCATACTTACTTAATAGACCAAGGCATATGATGTAGTGAACGGTCCTTCTTGTTATGAGGCCCAAGACAAAATACAGAATGCTCAGTCTCACTAAGAGACTTCTCAAAATAATATCTAAAATATTACCTCTGAGATAGCTTGCAGAATGACATCATTTCTGGTCAACTGACTTCTAGTTCCTATGCAACCCCCCATTGCTGGCAACTGGCAGGATTTAGCACCTACCCATTAAATTGCACACAAAAGGGCTTTTTCTCAGATCTGTGGAATGTGCTGGAGGTCATAAAACAATTGCGTACCTCCACACTTCCAGAGTAGTAATTAGTTCACCCCAAAGACAATACAGAAATCATAGACTTTGTGTCTCTGGCTGCACTGAAACATGTGAGATAGCATATTTATGGCCTAGCTTATAAAGTGATTTAATTTCAGATATATTTTAAAGTTTGTTGGACTGAAGTTAACCTCCTAATTTCCAGTTTCCTCTGTTAAAACATATACATTTAAACAGTTACAATAATGCATGTACACTTCTGTTCTGTCCAGAAGGGCACACTGTGGAAACATTTCATACACAAGCACTTTACAAATACCTTTCCAACACAGACATCTATACAAATCAGTTTGATATGCATATGCCATACAGTTCTAATACATTTGTAACAACAGCATCTTGTATAAATCATTTTGATATTCACAAATGACATATAATTTTTATCAAATTCCAGCTAGCTGTGCTGGCAGTACCTCCGATCATCACAGCTTCAATAAAAAAGGTGGTGGCAAGGTGGTGTAAGAGAAACTGATAAACTCAGTGGGTATGCTAAGCATCAATAGGTTCATAGGTAGTTACTAGGCTAGAGACCCTAGGGCCTATACAAGCCTAGCCAAAAAGGTACACTGGCTTTTGCCACCCAAGAAAATTATTTTCCTGTGCTCCTGTCAAGCAGAGCCATAGAGGTGATCCCCGGGGTGAATTTCCTATTTCACATCCAATCATCAAGATTTTTCTTGAAGAGTGCTAATAAGGAGCTTTGTTTGATATAGATAGGTAGTTTGTTCCAGGGTATGGAAAGTTTCTGGGACAGGAATCTATCCTTCCAGCATGTTCTTTTTATTGTGGTGACAAGGTTTAGGTCCCTAGTGCACGTAGCTCAGAGGGATTGGGATTTCTTTAAGTGGAGCATGTCCAACAGCTCTGGGTTTGACATAGCTTTGTATGTTAGGCAGAGATCACCTCTGAGAAGGCGATATGCGACGGAGGAAAGCTGGAGTTTTTTTAGACGGTCTGCGTAGGGCATCTGTTTGAGGCCAGTAATCCTCTTTGTGAGGCATTTCTGCTGCATTTACAGTTGTTGTAGATGTCTTGTGAGGTACATACCAAAAGTAGCATTGTACTCTATAACGGGTCTAATGAGTGACGAGTAGACAGGAACAATGGTCTCTTTTTTCCTGGATGAGAAACCTTTTGTAATGAGGTGTGCCACATAGAAGGAATTCCTGACTACTGTGGTGACGTGATTATCAAAGAAGAGATAATTTCCACCTGTGTCCCAAGGTCTCTTATCACAATTTTGTTGTTAAGTAGACTACCACCTATGTAGTAGCTCATGGGTGCAGAGTTTTTACCAAAGGGGATGACAATGTACTTTTTGGCACTGAGCTTGAGGCCATGGCTTTAACACCAGGCATCTGTCTCAGTGAGGCCCTTTTGTAAGATGTCCACGTCCTTATGAGTTTCAATTATGGCTCCTAGTTTGCAGTTATCTGTGAACTTCAATAGCCAAAGACCTTCTGTGTTAGCCTGTATTTCAGAAAAGTAGATACCAACAGGACAGGACCCAGGACTGAACCCTGTGTACTTCACTTGTTACTGGTTTCAAGTCAGATTTGGAGTCTGCTACTTTCACAGTGTGGATTCTGTCAGTGAGCCAGTTGGCAACCCATCTTGTGACATAGGGATTTATACCTTTTTTAGTGAGTTTATCTATAATTCAAGAATGGGGGATGATGTCAAAAGCCTTGGCGAGATCTAGATATGCTGTGTGAACAACTTTACCCTCGTCTATGGCTTTGGTGACTGCTTCAAAGAATTCAATCAGGTTTAGGAGACATGATCTGCCTTTTACAATCCCAAACTGGGTGGGGTCCAGAGTTTGGAGATTACAAATGTCTTTGTTTAGAAGTTTCATGATGATACATTCCATGGTCTTGCAGACCAGGCTCATTAGGCTAATGGAGTGGTAGTTCCTGGGGTCCGTGGTGGCTCCCCCATTCTGGAGTGGGATGACCGTCGCTGTGCACCATTCAGTGAGCACAAAACCTGAGGTAAGGCTATGATTGAACATGGTGCTTAGGTGGGGTGCCAGTTCATTCTGTAGTTCATGTAGAACGCAGCCCGGGATGTTGTCAGTTCCCATTGATGCTGTGTTCTTGGCTTTGGAGAGTGTGGTTTTTACCTGTGCAGCTGTGATTACAGGAACTTTGCAGTCTTCCAGTATAGAGATGGGCCCTTTAGGGGGTGGGGAGGATAAAGTAAGCACTGAACCTATCTGCCAGGATGTTGGCAATGTCATTTGGCTCTGTATATTTAGTGCCATTGTGCTGTAACTCAGAGCAGATCTGAGTGTTGTCATTGAGATTTTTGACATAGCTATAGAATGCTTTGTGGTTGTCTTTAGAATCAGTGGCAATTTTGTTTTCATAACTAGCTTTGGATGATTTTATGAGGGATCTCAGCTTCTTACTGAGGCTGACCAGGGAGTTCTTCCAGTCACGGGATTTTACTTTTTTTTGCAACAGTTTCTTTCTTTTGTTGTAGAGTTTGTTTATGGCAGGGGACCCCCAGATTGGCTTCCTTTTTTTGGAGGAGAGCATATTGGTTCTGTTAGGGATAGCATGATCCATGCACTCGTGTAAGTGCTTATAAAGTGCATTTGTGTAGGATTCAGCAGTCGTATCTCTATTGACTGTCTGCAAGGATGTCGTAAAGTTTGCCACTTCTGTCTTAAGAAGTGTAAAGTTGGCTTTGGAGAAATTTTTATGGTGGTTTCCCTAATGGGGGAGGGGTGAGGGTGGGATGTGGATGTCTAGGCTGATTATCTTGTGGTCGGAGCTGACCAATGAGGAACCATGTTGGTAATGACCAGGTCTAGGATATTGCTGCCCCTGGAGGGGGTGTGGATACGTTGATCCAAGGTGTTGGAATTTATGAATTCCAGAAAACATTCAGCAAAAGAGTTGGTACATGAGTAGTTTTCTCAGTTAATGGTGGGGTAGTTGAAATCTCCCATAATTAGGGTGTTAGGTTGTACCCTAATATTTTTCAGTGTATCAAGAAATGAGGAGTGGGAATCCTGGGGCATGATGGGGGATCTGTAGCAAGTTACAGTTTGGATTGTGGTCTTGCCCAGAGTTAGTCCCACTTGGATAATCTCGGATGTATTATGCTGAGCAACTAGCCTGGAGGTGTGGATATCCTTAATGAACTTTTAGTGTTTAGGTCCGGGATAGGTGACCGAAAGGTGTGGTATGAATTATAGCCTGGTAATGCAGGGGTGCTCTCTGAAGCCTTGAACCAGATCTCTGTCACTGCACAGATGTCAATGTTCTCCGTTTTAAGGAGTGCCTCGAGTGAATGCATTTTGAGGTTTAGACTTCTAGCATTGAGTAGCATTACCCTCAGATTTTGCTTCCTTGTACCTGTTACGGTAGTGAATTTGTCATTTGAACCTTGCCTAAAAAAGGCACTATAGGGTGGCAAGAGCCTTAGCCAGTATCCGGAATCCCAAGGGCGACAGATGCAGGCCATATCTGGCAAAACATTGTGGTTTGTCGATTATGTCATCCCAGGCAGACAGATACTGGATCTCCTTTGAATGACACCAGAAGCTTAGCCAATTGTTGAAGTCAATCATTTTGTCCTTGTACTGTGGTATTATTCTGGGTGATGGCAGGATGCTACTCAGGGCTAGGGTCATACCTGCCTAGGCTACCAGATCAGAGAGCTCCTCCATGTCTCTTTTCATGTAGTCCAGGGAGGTAGTTTCAGGTCATTCACAGCAACATGGACTATGACAGAGTCATATCTGTACATGATTTGGAGTGACCTGAGTGCATGCATTATGTGGCAGATCCTGGCACCCAACAGACAGCTGACAGTAACTTTCTCCTTGTTTAGCCTGGTGAGTCGAACATCAGTGTGCCTGACTATAGAGTCACCTATAACTAGAGTGTTGGGTACATTGTTATGCCTTATGGGCTGTGGTCGAGTGGCACACTGAGTTTGTGGGCTATGTGTCATTTGGGTTGTGTTGGGGGTTGGAGGTTGCAAGCGTTTCTGCTTTCGAGGTCTCTGTTGCTTTAGCAGATTTTTATTGAGAGCCTCCACGAATGTAGGTGTGTGTTTTGTGTTGCTATGTGTGTGTTTTGGTGGTGTAGGTTTTAAGGGACTATGTGATGAGTGTGGAGTGGTGCAAGTGTTTACCTTCTCCTCTTGACTGTCTAGTCCACTCTTGGGTGAAGAGAGTTTTGCTTCCAGTTTGGATATATAAGTGCATCTCTCAAAGGTTGTTGTGTTGGGTGGTAGGAGGAGAGGGTTGTCTGTGTACATAAGGCAATTGCTGCATTGTCCCAGGATGCCCAGATTCATCAGGTAGATAGGAAAAAACACCAGGAGCTGACCCTTAGACATGCCTGGATAGGTGCTTATTTATTAAGTATTAAAAATTGTTTTCCTCTAGACAAGTGAGGAAAGTTGAGTGCCGTAGGAATTTGTAGCTTATTTGGCACTTACAACAAGTTCTGAACAAGTGCTAAGCTCAAAGAAACAGATCTGAGTGATAAAACTAAAAAACTGGCTAGTTCTAAGGGAAAATTTGAAGAATAGACTTTATGGCGCCAGGAATAGTTTAACCCTAGCTAAGCGGTGATGCATAAAGTGTATTTTTTTGTATTTTTTAATATAACAGTAGCAAATGAGCAAACTGATTTAAACAAATGAACCAATAAAAAGATAAAACTGAGTCCCATTCCAGCAGTCTTTGATCAGACAAGTTCTAACTGCACACTCCTGCCTCTAGGGTGCAGAAGAACCTTCTCCAAGAAAAGATGGTCTGGATTAGTGCTCAAGTTATACAAACAAAGCTACATTCAGCAGGTATGAATTTGGTCTACGCTACAGCAAACAAGGCATACCAGTTTCAGAAAGAAACAGTTCAAATAAGCAGGCACAATAAGCCTTTAACCAGAAACTCCCAGCTCAGAAGGGCAGAATCTATGCTCTCCTCCCACAAGAATGCAGACCATAACTTCTTAATGTAAAATAACTGGGCCAAAGCCCAGGTCTCCCAACTTAGAAGGATATAAGCTACCTGTCCAGCCACAACAGTGCAGACCGCAGACCTTCTTAATGTAAAACAACTGGTTTGAAGCCCAAGTGCTTCAAGCAAAAGCTTAGAATAACAGTCACAAATTTAATCAGGCTACTAATAAGCAGTAATAAATGCAGCAGAATAAATGCAATAAAGTATGAAGAAACACAAATACAGTAAAAACAGATGAATAAACTGCAATTTTTTTTATATAACAATAGAAAATGAGCAAACTGATTTAAATAAATTACCCAATTAACCAGTAAAAAATCTCAAAACTGAGCCCTGTTCCAGCAATCTTCAATCAGACAAGTTCTAACTGCACACTCCTGCCACTAGGGTGCAAGGAACCTTCTCCAAAAAAGATGGCCTGGATTAGTGCTTAAGTTATACAAGCAAAGATAGATTCAGCATGCCTGAATCTAGTCTATGCTACAGCAAACAAGGCGCACCAATTTCAGATATAAATAGTTCAAATTAGCAGGCAAAATAATCCTTTAACCAGAAATTCCCAGCTCAGAAGGGCAGAATCTAACTTATCCTCCCACAAGAGTGCAGACCACAAATCTTCTTAATGCAAAATAACTGAGCTGAAGCCCAAGTGCTTAAACCAGAAGTAATACACTTTTAAAATAACAGACACTGAGCCTTCAATCAGCAATTCCCAATTTAGAAGGATGTAAGCTACCTGTCCTGCCACAACAGTGCAGACCACAAACCTTCTTAATGTAAAACAACTGGTCTGAAGCCCAAGTGCTTAAAACGAAAGGCTTAGAATAATAGTTACAATTTAATCAGGCTACTACCAAGCAGCAATAAATGAAAGCAGAATAAATACAATTGAGTACTTTGAAGAAAAGGCAAAAGCAAAATAAAGTGCAATTTTTTTTAAGTAAAGTGCAAGGAGAGAGGAAGGATGAGCAGAAGTTAAGAACCTAAGTGGGTTGGCCTTCTCAAATGTTCTCTCTGTATTAAGCAGAGTGAACACCAGACTGGGAGGGGTGTCCCAGATCAGATTTACAGTAGGGGCGGGAAACTGCAAAGCCACCAACTATAACAACTCTACAAGAATAGGGTGGGAGGAAGGAGGAAAAAAACAGTTTTAGGACAGATGAGAAACATAAAACAATTCCAGAAAATATATAAAACAATTCAGTCAGGCAAACAATAATTAATTCAGGCAAAAATAAGACAATGCAGAACTCTGAAAGGTTAAAATGCCAACATCAGGTGTTTCAGCTATATGGAGATTCTGAATGCGCATGACTTATTGCTTTTTAAGTCATTTCAATGGACAATTTCAGGCCAATAAAGCCAAACTCTATTAGCTGTGGATATGCATATTTCAGCCGTGTTATTATCTAATCAGCACAGTACAAGCAAGGTGTTTGACTAAGGATAAGAAACACAGGGCTGTTATACCAGGCTGAAGTCCATTACCATTAGGATGACTGCAAAATATCCCAACTAATAAACTAAAACAAAGAGTTAGAAGGTCACACAGAAAAAACAGTCAGTAAAAACTAAATGAAAACTCCAGCCAAGCTAGAACTTCCACTGAGTGACCTCTCAAACCTCTTGTATGAGAAGCACATGGGATATATGCAAATGACCATTATGAACATCATGTGTTCCAGCTATATGGCAATTCAGAAGCCCATGACTTATTGCTGTTTAAGTCATTTCAATGGATAATTTCAGGCCAATAAAGCCAAACCCTACTACCTGTGGATATGCATATTTTGGCCTGGTTATGACCTCATTAGCACAGCACAAGCATTCTGAATGCCCATGACTTTATTGCTTTTTAAGTCAGAATCGCCATATAGCTGAAACACCTGATATTCATAAGCTAATTTCAGATGGCAACTGTAAGTGATTATAATATTCTGAGGTTGCCATTGATATAGTTACTGGAACATGACAGAAAACTACAGTGGGGTATCACTGTTTGCAGTTGTTATTCTAGATATTTTGAGAATGAATGTATTTTCTCACTGCAGTTGGACAGTACTGCAGAGTATCTAACTTTGTATCATTTTCATCTCTGTATTTACTTAAATACGAATACTACATTGCCATGGATTATCTCATTCCACCTGACATTTACGATCAGATTTGGGTTCATGAGCTGTACAACCTGGACTCGATCTATACCAAATTATTCTGAATGAAATAAAAGAAGCGCAGCAGAATATAGCAGAGACATACCTGGGAAACAGTGTTTTTCCTTTACGTTATTTTTTTTTTTTACAATGCACTGACTAAATTCTAAGATGAGAAAGAATTACAGGGGTACTAGATTCATGCTTGAGCATTGCTTTCCAGACATGGACTGTCGAACTGCATGGCAGATCACTCTGGGTAGGTAGCATAAGAGGGTACAGAATATAATAGACTGCTTTGGATATGTTGATACAAATCCCCTACCATCTCGCCAAAAGAAACTAGCAAGTTGGCCATTGATAAGTGTTAGACATTAAAAACAGTAGTATATAAGCAAGTAATAAACAAATTGGAATCTAAAAAAAAAGTAATAAACAAACTGTATGCAGTAAATATGTAATGAACATCACAGGTTTCACATTTGGTTTAATACACCAGAGCAAGCATGCCTGCATTAATATTTAATTGTTTTCATTTTGGTGTAAGTTGTTTTCAAGTGCAGTGTGTGAGAAATCAAAACATATTAAAATATTTCAATTGTTTATGTTTGTTTAGCAGTAACCAAGTACTTGATAACACATAATTGGTAGCCATTTGTACCGATAAAAAGTTTTGCTTTTAGGAATACCATAATCTGTCATTCTGGATGTTTTACAATGTTATGAATTGTCTTACTGTTTTGCTAATAAAGTCAGTTTCATAACTAAATGTAAAGAAATGCTGTTCTGAATGCATTAACTTTTCTTGAATAAAGCTGAAAGGCAGAATGATTTTATTTCCTGTGAAAAGCAGACATGTTTTGTTAAAGTTTGGGCAATGGTTATTGTAGATGTGAATGCTCCTGAGAAATACATGTTTTATTTATTATGGTGGTAATTAATAGTGAATGTGTTTGCTGTAACCATTTCCTTTTAGTAAAGTGACCACTGAGTTATAGTGCTACAAGGTAAATGAAATTATCATTGCAGGTGGCCACC